>NC_091205.1:18666490-18883990 GCF_040958095.1 Procambarus clarkii
TGTGTGTGTGTGTGTGTGTGTGTGTGTGTGTGTGTGTGTGTGTGGCGTGTGCAAAAAAAAACTTTTTAATTTTTTTAGGATGCTGAACACGTTTTCGGCTCAAATCGCCTTCATCAGAGCAAGATCACTCACACTCTGTCTTGCTCTGCTGAAGGTGAATTGAGGTTTAGTTGGGTTATATTTGGTTGCGTTGGATTAGGTTAGGCTGAATTAAGTTACATTAGATTTGGTGGGTTTTAATATCCGTTAGGGAACCATGATACGTAGGAAGTGATGTGTACTCTCTCGGAGTAGTCATGCAGCCTTAATTTTTGTTCTTGAGCATCGTTGTTATTCGGCCGTGCACGTCAACACATCTAAATATTTCAACTGCGTGTGAATGTATAACATGTATAATGCCATCTAGAATTGTGTATATAATTGTTGCGTTCTCGTAATGAGGTTTTAAAAATTCGAAATGAGGTACAATTGTTGCGTTCCCCATCAATTTGTTTAGCACTTGCTCCAAAGTTTTGTATCCGGTCCTGTGTGTGAGAAGAGCTATTTTATCACACGTTGTATCCCAGCCATCCCTCCGTAACGTTATCTACTGTATTGGATTTAGATCACTACTCTTGTAATTTCATCACAAATTTGAGGCAATAAGCCTGTAACTAGTTCACTACAAATGTTAATTACTTAGCCAATAGGAGATTGAGGTTGCGTTCCTGAACACATTATGTGACTATAATCGTCATACACGCTAAGTTAACCTAAATTGTTGTGACTTGCTGTAACTTGCTTAAGCTAAACGGATATTTCACTTCAGTTCCTGAGTCCAGTATGTGCCTCGAAACGTTTGCTCACTCACAGGATGGGTATGGGGTCCATTACCACTCACAGTATGGGTGTGGAGATCCACTACCTCTTTACAAGGTGGGTATGGGGGGGGTCCACTACCTTGTTACAGGGTGGGTACGAGGGGTGCATGATAAACTAATTAAACTAAACTATTGTAATAGTTGTCATTTAGTACTTGGGTCTTTCCGTGTTTTGGAAGGATTTGCAGGTAATTTTGGCCGACAGTGTGATCTTGATCAGGTCGAGTGTGATCTTAAATGTTTGTTGTGAATCTCAAGGATACATAGTCTTTCCTCGTCTCTTCTTACTGTGATACATGTTGTTCTCTGGTTAAGTGTGAATTACGTTGAGTGTTAAGGTTAAAGATTTATCGACCGCGAGGATGTTTAAAGCCGCAGTTCACGTTGATTCTAACCTTCAAGTATACTTTATTGCCTAATAGAGGGGGGCTCTGTATATGTTTTATGTTTAACCATTCTCCCGTTAATCTATATTCTGCCTGGATGTCGCAATAACTTAATATTACCTAAAAAATCAGCATTCAAATGTTTGAATCAGTAGAGATATACATATAAAATGTTTAATGTTTAAGGAAAAAGAAAAACCAGGGGTAAAGAGTTTCTTGGCACCTCCCTGGTTTCAGCAAGCGTAGCTACTTTAGTCATTTCTTATTTCACATTCAGTAATCTCCCACAGCATTGCGAAATTTGCCGCTCTAACTTATTTTTCTTTTAGAATGTGTTGTAGTGAAATCATTTGTTTTTCCTCTGGGGCTTGGTAACGTCATCGCCTTTTTCTGGGGGGTATCTTGTGAAGTTATATATTATTCCGTACGGAAATGATTTTTGTCAGCATATTGCTTAAATACTCAGGATCATTAAGCACACAAATAAAAATGGAGGGTAGTTAATAATTGTCTCATTTTGATGCTTTGCGCTGAACAGTAGGCTAACTTAGGCGCCCAGATCCGGTATGACTTCCACGTCTTTCCTCTGGGAGGCGGCTTGACAATACCTTGTAAGCGAGTCGACCAGCAATACCTGCAGCACAACAAAGCCTGAGCGACAAAAGCTTTCTTCGTGAGTCGTCTGTGTGTCAATTAACGCGCTGAGTTACTCGGGACGGAGGTGTGTATATAAAGCAGGTGGAGGAGACGAGGGAGTCACAATTGTTCGCTCCTTCGACCCACCAACACCTTCCCATCATGATGCTCAAGGCTCTCTTGTGTGCCTTCCTCGTGGTTGGTGAGTCTTACTGTGGTCTAAAGTCTCACCTACTGCTTTCCTTATGTCGCTTAATAGATTGTTTTAAGCAATATATTGACTCAATGTTATAATGTGGCAAGATAATTAATTTTGCTATTAAAATTATACTTATTTGAAAGGAGGAAACAAACCACTGATATTTTTGTTTGTACAGGCGCCATGAGCGAGGAAATGAAGGCCTCTTCAGCCTCTTCAGACAGGGTGAGTTTCCAACACTGCCGTGACAGGGAAATATGGGGATAGAAAATCAACCCTCTGGTTAGGGCTTCAAACATCTGTTTTGATTTTACGTCGCGAGAAAAATAGGAATTTGATCATTCATTTCCAAACAATTTTTAATTGTTTTCCACTAGCTTGGTACATTTAGCCTTGTTTATTTCATCTATTTTACTGTCAACTATTCGATTAATGAATTCATAAAACCAATTATATAACTATATAACTTTACTAAAAGAACGAAAACATATAATTTAATTATATCATAATAATTGGATGTAATTGGACATAATTATATTACATTTATCGCGATTATAAGGAAATCCAACGCTTCTCGCTTTAAAATACTTGTAGCTACATAACAATGTGCATAGTGACATTCTGAGACGTGTAGGAGGGAACACGATGACAGTTACATTCAACAACACTCGCTGAGGAAAACCTTTCATTTGATTTTCATTATATTTTCCTCCTAATTATGGGTTCATGATATCGAAATTGTTCGTTTCTGAATTTGTGTAGTTAGAAATCGTACGGATCTGAGTACAGTAATTGTATTTGTGTATTTTTTTTTAATATATTAGAGACAAGAAACTTAGGCAAAAGTGATATTAAATTAATATATTTCGTAAAAAATACTAGTGTACAAATCCTTCCAACATGAAGTTCTGGTGGATAGAATGATTGATAGCAAGTGGTCAGGTCATAATTGGTGGGAAAATGTAGAATAATATAAATACTTTTCAGCATCATATGAATTGTGGCACACGAGGCTAAAATTGTCATTTACAAAGGTTCACATCAACGCATTAGTATAAATTCAGAGAATATTTTATATTAAGTATATAAATTTATGGGGATATCAGACTAGCACAAATATGAAACTTAAAAATGTTACCACTAACAATGACGACCTTCAGCCCCGAACCACAGGATACTAAACCAGTACCTTCCAGGATAGTCATGGCATCTATTTCTAGATAAATTATGCAATCAAACCTTATCCATAGGATATAGGTACTAATGACTACCATACAACCCACATGGTACTAATAATTGTTTGAGATTTACCCAAAGATAATGTGATCCTTAACGGATGTCCACAGGAAAATGTTGATGATCCCTGATCCCTGTCCACAGGATAAGCGCGGGTTCGCTGGCGGTCATGGCGGCGGTTATGGTGGCGGCTACGGTGGCGGCCACGGAGGTGGCGGCAGCTACCTGGTGGTCGGTGGTGGAGGTGGCGGCGGCCACGGCCCCAGTGCCGCTGATGTTGCTAACGAAGCTGCCAATCAGGCTACTGCTGCTGCCGCAGGTTTAGGCGGTGCCGCCCACGCCGCAGCTGCAGGAGCTGCAGCAGGTGCCGCAGCTGCCGCTAATGCTGCTTCACAAACAGCTCAGGCCGCGGCAGCCAGCAAGCAGGCCCAGGCCGCTCAGGTGACGCAAGCGGCACAAGGAGCGCAGGCCGCAGCCTTCGCTGAAGGTTCTCTCGCCTCCAAGGCAAACATAGCCTACCAAGCCGCCAAGGTAACAGCTTCTATGGCCCAAGGCCTGGCCGCCAACATTGCCCAGATCCTTTCAGAAGCCAAGGCTCTGGCCAACCAGGCAGCCAATAGCCTGGCCGAACAGCAGAACTTCCTGGCCGCCCAAAGGACCATGGCCTGGCAGGCTCAGCAGGCAGCTAACTCCCTCAACCAACAGCAATATGTGGCACTCAACGACTTGGAAGACTCTGCTGGTGCGGCTGCCCAGGCTCAGGCTTCAGCAACCAAGGCCATCTCCAGGGCCAAGGGCAGCAGCGGCTACGGCTACGGCCGCTAAGACACACTTGTTCATAATTTTATTAAGGTCGAAGGCTTATGTTATATAACGTATCTATGATGCGAGGTATTACACAATAAATGGCTTCTGTAAGAAATAAATATGTCAAATAATGAATGTACAGAATGCATTTTCTGTTTACCCGAACGTTCTGCGATGTATACGTCCAATAAATCATTTAAGAAAGTCTAAATGTTTACTCGGAAGCAACCTTAGGTGATTGTAGAGCTTAGTGTGACCCAAATAAGAGATCTGGTTATTCTGTGCCATTTTGCCTGTGCATCCGCATGAATTCAATTTTAGTATTGAAGGAACTAGCGAATTAAGGAAATCTATTTGGTCGTGATTAACCAGCCAAAAGCACAAAATATCGACGTACCTATACCACACCGTCGTCGACGATATTTTGTGCTTTTGGCTGGTTAACCCTGACCAAATAGATTTTCTTAATCTACTTAATTCTCTGGTTCCTTCAATTAAATTCACAAGTTAGAACGAAGAGAATGGAATTCTCCCCTTCTTACACATTATGATTCATAGAGTTAGTAGGCGTTTCAAATTCAATGTGTATATAGGAAGCCTACTACTGTGGCCTTGTATGTTCATTTTTACTCTGATCACAATAAAGTTAAGCGGACAGTGTTTTTTGGAGTGTTTCTCAGAGCCCCGAGGGTTTGCAGCCCTAAATTTTTTGACGAAGAAATATCGAAGAAATTGGACGTCAAAAATATATGAAATTGGGAAGAAATTACAATACCCAAAAACCTTTTTGGATTTTTCGTTAGGGCAAACTAAACGTACATGCTACTCATACTCCCAAAGTTAAACCGGAACTTTGAAACTTGCTCATGTTACTGTATTCTGAAGGACTAGCTGAACTTTTCCAGTTCTTAAGAATTGCAATATTATTCCGGTGTTCAAAAATAATAGTTCTATTAAGTCCATTTTAATCAAGAATTCGCTCTTGTCTACAGCAGGTTGTGTGTATGCGATTCCATGCACTGATTGTGCATACGTGTACATGGATAAACAGGTAAATCTTTAATTGGGCGTTTATGCCAACTTTTTAACTCAATTAGAATGACCTAGCAATCGAGTGCATTGTATTTATATTTTATTTTATATTGTCACTATTAACTTTTGAGGTTCAAAGAATATTGTACATTGCAAGGGGTTTTGTGGAACGAATTCTGATCTGAGGCAGCCCTGATTAACCAATGTCCCAATATTCTTAATGTTAGCACAGATTAGACTCATATTTAAGTTCCAATATTGTATGTCAGTTTCATAGTAATATGAATGCTGGACCCTCTCACCCCCATCCTTTGTGATACACCCATGACTATGGCGTTAGGATAATTTTCAGCCTTGCACGTCAATGTCTAATTAGATCATATAATTTCCTCAGCCCTGGATAGTGGGCTTTTGTTAAAAGGGCATCAATGTCCTTCCCATCTTCTGGGAATTAAATTCTGTATTTAAGTTGCAATATTACACATCACATAGGAAATAATCGATTGACTTTTTTTCCCTTGATGTATTCCTGATGAGGGTCATAGTTATGACAAAAATTCCCTTCCGCGTCAGTCAGTTGGATTATGTAAATTTTGCAGCCCTAGACATTGATGATATGTTTGTTACTTTGTTCTCACTTTTATTAAGAATTGCCCGTAGTATACCACAGGTTTAGATCGATGGATATTTGGCTTATGCAGTCCGCACTTCTGAATATTGGTGGTTCATTATGAAAGGATATTAGTAACAATTATTGTTTTCTCTACTTGCTGCAGATTTTTCTTTGGTATTACATCGATCCAGTTAACCCGTTCTCTATGAACGACTGAACCGATCCCGTTTACATTGAGATTCAATTGTTAATATTTTTTGTTGATTTGTTCAATAATGTATCACTGATTTCGTTAAGGAAACGAGAAAAATAAATAATCATCAAATATATCAATTGAGCACAAGTCCTAATGTATATCAAAGATCGTTTCTTCTGTTCTTTAAAATACCTCTTTCCTTTACAAAAATTATACTTGTTCTGGATTACTCTCCCTGCATTCCTCTGTCCAGTTGTTTCTGGTGATTTGTTTTCCTTGGGAATTTGGATCACCTGGGATCAGGTGATCCAAATCACAGGCCGGTGCTATCTCTACTCCATTGTAGCCTAACTGCTGATGAAGACAGGCAGCTAATCTCCTTAATCGTAGGGAGAGCAGAAGGATAGGGTGAGGGGATTGTTGCCTGACTGCGGCTTCTAGTTGTCCGCCAGGTCTTTCATCTTCCCTCTGGATCAATGGAGGACCATCGAACAGTTGTATGCTCGAGGTCGAATTTAGCCGGATGTTGATTACTGGTGTCAGTTTCCAAATGAGCACAGCCTCAAGCGTACGAAGTCTCCTACGATCGTTGGTACATGTGATTATTGTCCTTCGACACTCCCTACGATTAAGGAGAGTATTTGAATCGTAAAGTGAGATGTACCCACATCTAGATTTATCCTTGTAAGCTCAGTGTACATGTGTCAGTGAAACAGTGTATTCCTGAAGATGTCACATAGCTAACGAAACGTCGAACAATAAAAGTGAAAAGATTAAGTGATCAAGTGTTTCTACACCCTCCAGATGGTAGAAGATATTTGCGGAGACTAGAAAATATACAAAAGAAAATTAATAGCCACAATGTTGTTGTGTTTAATGACATTTGTGTTAAAAGAAAACCTGCTCCCAAAATATGCTAATATTTGTCAAGCTTGAATGGTCCCCAAGCCAACATAAATAAAAAAACTTTTGACCCCTGAAGGATTCAAACCCGGTCAGCCAGGGCCTCCATGCCAATAGGAGTGTCAAGTACTGTAACGACTTGTCCAACTGACTGAACAAAAGTATTGGAAGTCGTCTGACTTTTAACCCAATACCCGACAGCTCTCGTTGACCATTTTGGGCACAGATATTTCATCAAATTACTTCATCATGCTGAGGCCACGAGTCACATTTGTTCGTCAAGCTAATAGTAAGCTTAACGCACCAATGTTATTCATTCGGTATATATATAATATTTATATATACACATAAATTTTGGAGGTAAAAAGGGGTAAGATAATATTGTTCTATTTAACCGTTTATTTATATTTAATAATATAAAGTACCGTAGGAAAAGTATTTTGATGTCGATTTTCTTTTAATTCTGGCGTTCCTCTGCTACGACTTTCTGGCCTGGTAGCTTCTTGTGGCGCCCCCAGTAGAGCTCCAGGTACACGCTCCGGCGTTCAGGTCCTGCGTGAGGGTAGTCCTCACCCGAGGCAAGGGCCCTACCCTTCTCTCTCCTCCTCTTCCCTGCATCGTTGACGACCGGCACCTGTCGTTTTCTCTGTCTTTAGTGGTAACCTCCTCCGTATCCAAATCCATGTCCTGCTCCGTAACCCCCAAACCCTCCATTGTTAGCTCCTTTTGCCTTGGCGAGAGCTTTGGATGCTGCGATCTGTGCCTGAGAGGCGGCTCCTGCGGCCGAGTGCAAATCGTTGATGACCACATTCTGCTGTGTGCGCAGAGAGTTGGCTGCCTGTTGCGCCTGCCACGCCATGGAGTTCTGAGAGTTGAGGACGCTTTCCTGGGCAGCAAGACTGCCAGTAGCCTGACCTGCCAGGGCGTTGGTCTCGCCAGAAACCTGACCCAAATTACTGACCAGAGCACGAGCCATGGAATGAGCCACCTTAGCCGCTTGCTCAGCCTTGTGGGCCTTACCAGCCAGTGATGCCTCCTGGAAGGCCGCCGCCTGAGCTCCTTGTGCAGCCTGGGTGATCTGTGCGGCCTGTGCATGTCTGTTGGCTGCGGCAGCTTGAGCTGTCTGTGAAGCAGCGGCAGCAGCAGCTGCGGCACCTGCTGCGGCTCCGGCAGCTGCAGAATGAGCTGCACCTCCTAGACTAGCAAAAGCAGCGGTGGCCTGAGAGGCAGCCTGGTTAGCGATGTCTGCGGCAGAAGGTCCGTGACCCCCATGACCGTAGCCGCCCACCACCAGGTAGCTGCCACCATTACCGTGAGCACCGCCACCGCCGCCTCCGTAGCCGCCGCCATAGCCGCCAGCGAACCCACGTTTTTCCTGTTATAATAGTAAGAATTTGTTTCATATTACGAGAGCAAGAATTATGCCAAATATTATAATGAATTCTCTTACAAATATTTTCTTAACACGTATTTGGTAAGAAATGTAAAGTGAAAACTATATGCTGGTAATGTTCCATTCATATAAAATTATAGTATTTGCAATAGAAATGAAATTAAGAGTGAGGAACCAGAGTGTCTTACCCTCGTGTCCTCGGTCATCTCTCCAGCAAGTGCCAAGCCTAAAATAACACAAGGCCTTTATTAATAATTAGTAATGGTAATGTCTTGTCACAGACATAGGATATGCCTATGTTAATATTAATAATGTGGGCATTAATTAGTTTTATTCACAAAATATTTAGTATAGCGTTCAGCTTGTGTTGTCAATCCAACTCTTGCTCCTTCAATGAAAAATAAATGCATTTCTTCATTATCTTTATGGATAATATATATATATATATATATATATATATATATATATATATATATATATATATATATATATATATATATATAAAATATATATATATAAAATATATATATATATAAAATATAAATATATTTATATATAAAATATATATGTACATAAACATATATAGTGAGTGTTTTGCTATGGGGAGCCTGTAAGCTTCCACAAGCATGACATGCATTATATTCATGAGCTCAGGTGACGTGTATAGATCTACCTAACTTCGAAGTCTTAATTGGCTACTTTATAATTTATAAATTGCCTTATATATATGTAATATACACTTATTTGTGAGTTTGTTCTGAGAAATATTATCCATATGAAGACTTGTGTGCTGCTCACCCAGTAGCATGGAGGCGAGGAGGGTGATCCTGTACATGGTGTAGTGTGTGTGGGTGGGGACGGCAGGGGAGGCGACGTCAACTCAACCACAGCAGGAGAGCTTGTGCTGGGGCTGGGGGCCGCAGCGCCATTTATATATTTCCCCGCCAAACACCCCCCCCCTCCCCATCCCCTCCATCTCCGACCCCCACACTCGCTGTGTTTACTTCATCTGTGTCGGAAATATTAAGTTTAAAGTAAAGAGCATGGATTATATTTTGCGTGGTGATTTAGTAATGCAAATCGATAATTTAGTCAAATGTGTAGACCTAGTAGTTAGTTATTTAGGCTTAATATGAGATAGTGAAAGTGACCGAAGGGTCACTTTTAGTAGAGTTTAAAAGCTTAATGATTTATAGTAGTTTAAATTAATGAAGCCACAATGTTTTTCCATTAAATTTTGAAAGCGACTTCGTTAATGTTATATAGTTTTAGTAGGACGAAACGAGGCATAGTGACTGGATTCATTTTCAGGGATTTGAAACTTTTCCAAGCCAGCCGTGTCGCTAGCGTCAGTATGCTTCACATACAGGAACCTGGACAAACACTTTCATTACACACCAAAACCAGGACAAGCACGCACGCACGCACGCACTCTCACTCTCACTCTCTCTCTCTCTCTCTCTCTCTCTCTCTCTCTCTCTCTCTCTCTCTCTCTCTCTCTCTCTCTCTCTCTCTCTCTCTCTCTCTCTCTCTCTCTCTCTCTCTCTCTCTCTCTCTCTTCTCTTTCTCTTCTCTCTGTTTTTTCTCTCTCTGCTCTCTCTCTCTGCTCTCTCTCTCTGCTCTCTCTCTCTGCTCTCTCTCTCTCTCTCTCTCTCTCTCTCTCTCTCTCTCTCTCTCTCTCTCTCTCTCTCTCTCTCTCTCTCTCTCTCTCTCTCTCTCTCTCTCGCTCTCTGTGCTCTCTGCTTTCAGGTTGGTCGGCTTTTGTCTTATCTTGGTTCAGTGGGTTTGACAGGTGTCTGGGAATCTCGAGAACTCTGGTTCAAGTCACCCCATTGCCTCAAAAAGATTTTCTCCGTGTGATACATCTCGCCAAATGTGATTTCTTCAACCTGTCCTCAGGGAAGAGATCCGCTCAAGGGAATGGATTGGGAAGACTACATAATATGTGCTATTATCTACTCACTATCCTTGGTTATGTTAGGTTAAGGTTTGGTTAGGTTAGGTTTCATTACGTTTGGTTACGTTAATACGGTGTATTATTGACGATAATGTGATATATATAATTCAAAAAATAATTCGAAAACTATTTCAGTGTGCCGAGAATTTCGTTTGCCGAAAACCAAATTCTTGAAAGAAAATAATTTCAGCGTGTAGTTTTTATATTATAAACCAATGATATATAATACAATAACGTTATAACTTGAGTATAATCTATTTATGATAAACGGTAATTTGCCAATTTACACACAAGCTATTACTGGATCCGTAATATGCTTTCAGATCATCACAACTATCAAGATTACTATACAGGAGGTTTGAAGAGTGGTGTGGTTTCTCATGGTAAGATTTGCTGTGAGGACGGGCTCGATTTCTTTGTGATCTGAGGGATGGGCGTAAGGGTGTGAACACCATTACCCACAGGCCAGAGTGTAGGTGGGCCGACAGTAAAAGTTCTGGTTCGGCTCCAATTTGGAACCTCCAGACCTTTCCAGTGAACTCAGTTCTGGATTAGTCTATTTTGTTCAATCATGGCCTAATGGGTTAAGGCAGGTGTTTGGGAATCACCAGAATGCCGGTTCAAGCCTCCCCATTGCCTCAAAATGGTCTTGTCATTATAACACATTGCGCCATTGTGATTTCTTTGTGATCCGAAGGAGGGTTGTAAGGGTGTGAACATTACCTACAGGCCGGAGTGTAGGCGGGCCGACTGTAAAAATCCTGGTTGGGCTCATGGCTGACAGACCTTGCCTGAACCATACTATCATGACTAACAGACCTTGTTGAACCATTCTATCATGGCTGACAGACCTTGCTGAACCATTTTATCATGGCTGACAGACCTTGCTGAACCATATTATCATGGCTGACAGACCTTGCTGAACCATGCTATCATGGCTGATAGACCTTGCTGAACCTTACTATCATGACTGACAGACCTTGTTGAACCATACTATCATGGCTGATAGACCTTGCTGCACTATACTATCATGGCTGATAGACCTTGCTGCACCATACTATCATGGCTGACAGACCTTGCTGAACTAATCATGGCTGACAGACCATGCTGAACCATTCTTTCATGACTTGACAGACCATGCTGAACCATATTATCATGGCTGACAGACCTTGTTGAACCATACTATCATGGCTGACAGACCTTGCTGAACCATTCTTTCATGACTTGACAGACCATGCTGAACCATATTATCATGGCTGACAGACCTTGCTGAACCATTCTTTCATGGCTGACAGACCTTGCTGAACCATACTATCATGGCTGACAGACCTTGCTGAACCATTCTTTCATGGCTGACAGACCTTGCTGAACCATTCTTTCATGGCTGACAGACCTTGCTGAACCATACTATCATGGCTGACAGACCTTGCTGAACCACTCTTTCATGGCTGACAGACCTTGCTGAACCATTCTTTCATGGCTGACAGACCTTGTTGAACCATTCTTTCATGGCTGACAGACCTTGTTGAACCATACTATCATGGCTGACAGACCTTGTTGAACCATACTATCATGGCTGACAGACCTTGCTGAACCATACTATCATGGCTGACAGACCTTGCTGAACCATACTATCATGGCTGACATACCTTGCTGAACCATACTATCATGGCTGACAGACCTTGTTGAACCATACTATCATGGCTGACAGACCATGCTGAACCATTCTTTCATGACTTGACAGACCATGCTGAACCATATTATCATGGCTGACAGACCTTGTTGTACCATACTATCATGGCTGACAGACCTTGTTGTACCATACTATCATGGCTGACAGACCTTGCTGAACCATTCTTTCATGGCTGACAGACCTTGTTGAACCATACTATCATGGCTGACAGACCTTGTTGAACCATACTATCATGGCTGACAGACCTTGCTGAACCATACTATCATGGCTGACAGACCTTGCTGAACCATACTATCATGGCTGACAGACCTTGCTGAACCATACTATCATGGCTGACAGACCTTGTTGAACCATACTATCATGGCTGACAGACCATGCTGAACCATTCTTTCATGACTTGACAGACCATGCTGAACCATATTATCATGGCTGACAGACCTTGTTGTACCATACTATCATGGCTGACAGACCTTGCTGAACCATTCTTTCATGGCTGACAGACCTTGTTGAACCATACTATCATGGCTGACAGACCTTGTTGAACCATACTATCATGGCTGACAGACCTTGCTGAACCATACTATCATGGCTGACAGACCTTGCTGAACCATACTATCATGGCTGACAGACCTTGCTGAACCATACTATCATGGCTGACAGACCTTGCTGAACCATACTATCATGGCTGACAGACCTTGTTGAACCATACTATCATGGCTGACAGACCTTGCCGGAACCATACTATCATGGCTGACAGACCTTGCCTGAACCATACCATCATGGCTGACAGACCTTGATGAACCATACTATCATGGCTGACAGACCTTGCTGCACCATTCTTTCATGACTGACAGACCATGCTGAACCATACTATCATGGCTGACAGACCTTGCTGAACCATTCTTTCATGGCTGACAGACCTTGTTTAACCATACTATCATTGTTGACAACTTTTCCTGGTTAGAATCCCACTTTGGGGTATATTTTTGAGGGGTTGATTATTATTATTATTTGTTTGTAAAGCCTTACCAGAATATTTCGATCAGGCTTTCTGAATATTTATCTGTTTTGATAAATTCAATTTGGTGCTTCCTTGATAAATGTCTCAAACTGTGGAGTGTCTTAGGTAGAAATACAAGGATTATAAGAAGACAGTTGTTTATTTTTACATTGAATATGCACAATAGGAAACATTATGCATACATCGTAATATATTCATATCACCATTATCAGTACCTACATCCGCTCCATCATGTACACTTCTAGCGGCCGTAGCCGTAGCCGCTGCTGCCCTTGGCCCTGGAGATGGCCTTGGTTGCTGAAGCCTGAGCCTGGGCAGCCGCACCTGCAGAGTCTTCCAAGTCGTTGAGTGCCACGTATTGCTGTTGGTTGAGGGAGTTAGCTGCCTGCTGAGCCTGCCAGGCCATGGTCCTCTGGGCGGCCAGGAAGTTCTGCTGTTCGGCCAGGCTGTTGGCTGCCTGGTTGGCCAGAGCCTTGGCTTCTGAAAGGATCTGGGCAATGTTGGCGGCCAGACCTTGGGCCATAGAAGCTGTTACCTTGGCGGCTTGGTAGGCTATGTTTGCCTTGGAGGCGAGAGAACCTTCAGCGAAGGCTGCGGCCTGCGCTCCTTGTGCCGCTTGCGTCACCTGAGCGGCCTGGGCCTGCTTGCTGGCTGCCGCGGCCTGAGCTGTTTGTGAAGCAGCATTAGCGGCAGCTGCGGCACCTGCTGCAGCTCCTGCAGCTGCGGCGTGGGCGGCACCGCCTAAACCTGCGGCAGCAGCAGTAGCCTGATTGGCAGCTTCGTTAGCAACATCAGCGGCACTGGGGCCGTGGCCGCCGCCACCTCCACCACCGACCACCAGGTAGCTGCCGCCACCTCCGTGGCCGCCACCGTAGCCGCCACCATAACCGCCGCCATGACCGCCAGCGAACCCGCGCCTAACCTGTGGACAGGGATCAGGGATCATCAACATTTTCCTGTAGACACAGGTGAAACAATATCTTTGCCCTTAGATCGGGGATTAAAAGTTATTATTATTGCATTATTATCTGAGTACTGTAAGTGAGGTATTAGTTAACCATGGGGTAGTCGTACTATTCCAAGGATCTGTACTGTTCTAAAATACATCTCAACGATCATAGTTTTCCTGTTGGATATAATCAAAGATCACTGTTCCTTGGATGTGTTTTACAAGGCTCTTGGAAATTTTAGAGTTAAGAATTGAGATATAATTATTTTTACCCTGTGCTTTGGTAGACTTCTTGTGTATAATATCCAAGATTATAGGTCAGTGTCTTCCTTATCGTGGGATGAAGGGTTAACTAACAATGATATATGGGTAGAGTCTAGGGTTTAACAGGTTTACTGATAACTGTTATGCAAGAAGCAATTGTCTTAATTAATATCCCAGGAAAGAGGTTAGAAGTGGCTGTCATTGTGCTAGACTCAGCGTCACCAGTGCCTTAACGTGTCTGGCAAGGCCAACCATTACTGTGAGGCACTAGGCGTTTGTTAATGGAGTGCCGACTGAGACGTCACAGAGTAAGTGTGAGAGGGAATACATTGTCATCATCTTGGTGGCTACTAGTAAAGATCAGCCTTATCACAGAATGCATTTCTTTAAGTTACTGTTGTCTTTAAGGTTAGAGGTTGATAGTTGACACTTGTTTCATTGTGATTGGGTAAACAAAGGATACAGTCAAGTGCTATACAGGTGTTGGCACATAGCTGGTTGTCTATTTGATAAAGTTCATATATCGTTAGGTTCGGTTAAGTTACACAGGTTTAAAATCTGTGTGCGAATCACCTTATTTACAAAGTTGCGTGTATCCGTAAGAACCTTTTTATTATGTCGTTGTTTAATAAAAATGTATTAAATTTAAAAGTTTCATGTCGGACATTAAAAAGAATATACAAGATTTCGTGAATATTCTTTCAAATCCACGAGAAGCATTCAGTGGTCGTACATAAGTGCACTATGGTCAACAAAAGATAATCTCACCCTTGTGTCTGCCTTTATCTCCCCAGGAAGTGAGCAACCTGTAAAGTAGAGATGTTGGTCACAGTTGGTGGTGGCGCCCCCCACAAGCACTCAGTATTTACATGTGACTCTTGCTCATGTGGCTGGCAAGATATTGTCCTAACTCACACTAAGAATGATTACAAATGTTCTGGCAACAAGGAAAAATATTGAGAAATTATTTGCAGTCTATTGTTATGAAGTAAATTTACCATTACAGATATTAAAGGATTTTTGCAAGATCGTTAACTAACAGTCTCTTGTGAAGGACTACTTATATAGATATTGTATATATTATGTATATTATATATATAATATATTATACCGGAAGTAAATAACTAAGAGATTCACCAATGAGTAAAGATGCGAGGAGGACGCGAGTGAACATGATGGAGGTGTGACTCAGGCTGGGGCGTGACACTGTCTGACGCTCTGCAGGCCAGCCACCCGTCTTATATAGCCCGTCACTGATGGCTCTCCCTCCCTCCCTCCCTCCCTCTCCCCACATTACTTCCTCCGTCTTGAAAGGCAACTTTGCAATGATTTTGAGAAGATAATCTCGGGAATTTGATTGATTTGTATTTATTTTGGCAATATGTATTATTTAAATTGTAAACAAATTTAAGGCAGGGGGGTTTCCTGCCTCTCAGATCTTTCCTATTGGGTCTCCCGATAGCTCAGTGGAAGAGTTTTCGCCTTCATACTATGGGGTCGGCGGTTCGATAGTGTGGTTGACAATTTATATATATACTGCATATATAACAATAACTTGCATGAACCACAAGCCGATTATATCAGAAAGTGCTCCTCTTGTGAAAGGTTCAAACCTTAGAATGACAGGGGTAATAAACACCTTGACAAGTCCAGTACTCTGACTGGGCTTCTCAATTAGGGCTCACAGAAATCACAATAGCGTGATGCATCAAATGAACAAATCCACAAGGGACATGATGAGGGTTCGAACTTACGCCTGGGATGATCACATACGCTGCCTTAGTCGACTAGGCCACAACATTATTAAAAGAATTGTAATCGGGAGTTCCACTGACCTCACACGGATCCTGCAGCCTCTCCGAGATCATCCCAGGCATAAGTTCGAACCCTCATCATGGCCGTTGTGGATTTGTTCAATTGGGGCTCGTGTTCTCTCATATAAGTGAATTGTGTCAATGAAAACGAACATCTGGTCTCTGGCTACTGAGTGCTATTGGGTCATTGGAGGGAAACAGCTTCGGCTACCAATGACATAACAGCCTGGTAGCTATTTGGTCAGAGTACTAAACTTGTCAAGGTGTTCACCCCTGTCAGTCTAAGGTTTGAACTTTTCACGAGTGGAGCTCTTTCTGATACTGTGTGTGTGTGTATATATATATATATATATATATATATATATATATATATATATATATATATATATATATATATATATATATATATATATATATATAAATATATAAATATATAAAAGTTTGTGAGGGTACCACCTCTGGTGCCAATGTGGGGACCCATAGCCTCGGAGAAGAAAATAAAGAGTACCCAGAGAAGACCTTGTGGATCCTCACTGAACACTGATATTTTCTTTTCCTACCACCACTATTCTATTGGTATGTGTGTATATTTATCTAACTTTATTTGAAAATGTCATTACACAAAAAGTTAAAATATTGATAATTAAAAAGTTAAAATAATATAATTGTGGAGGCATCAACGATGCTGGTTCTCTCTATGTCCCATGTGAGAGATTTCAAGCCGGCGCCCACAAGCAGGGTAGACAAGCTCCGAAGGAAGGCAAGATCGTACAGCAGGAAGAAGGAAGAACAGTGGAGACAACGAATGTCTCTGTGACCAACGTTTGAGAGAAAGGAACGGCGACGATTAAGGCTAGCCTAGTGGCAGTAGGAGACGACGCCGAGAAAGTGTAGCCTCGTGGTTGAGGTGCTGCAGGGCAGCGTTGTGGAGTCTGAGGCTGGTGGGTGCACAGATCTTGGAATACCTCAGAAAGTTGGACAAGTGGATTGAAGTTCTAGAAAAGTTAGCTATGGTAAACAGATGGGGTGTACTGGGGCGTGTACTGGGGGTGTAGTGGGGAGTGTACTGGGGAGTGTAGTGGGGAATGTAGTGGAGAGTGTACTGGGGAGTGTACTGGAAAGTAATGGGGAGTGTACTGGGGAGTGTGCTGGGGGTGTAGTGGGGAGTGTACTGGGGGTGTAGTGGGGAGTGTACTGGGGGTATACTAAGTAGAGTACTGGGAGTGTACTGGAGGTGTACTGGGGGTGTAGTGAGGAGTGTACTGGGGGTGTAGTGAGGAGTGTACTGGGGGTGTAGTGGGGAGTGTACTGGGGTGTAGTGTGGAGTGTACTGGAGGTGTAGTGCGGAGTGTACTGGGGGGGTGTAGTGGGGAGTGTACTGGGGTATAGTGGGGGGTGTAGTGGGGAGTGAAACGGAGGGGAAGGGGGGGGGGGAATAAAGTAAGGAAGAGGATGGAGTCTCACGGATGGAAGAGTCTCAGGAAAATGAACTCTCCGGCCAGTGTGGTGGAAAATGGTGAAACAAAAGCTCAGGAAAAATGGTTTACAATAATAGAGGTTGAAGACATAGGTAAGAATAGCATTAACTGTGACTGTATCGGGTGCACAAGTGTTGAGCAAGAAGCAGTGTTACAATGTGGGGAGTCTGGGTCCAAGGCGCTAGTGCTTCTTGATGAACTATCAGACAGCGGCAACTTTAACAGTCGGACAACTCCCCATGGAAGGAAATTGTTGGGATTGAGTACTACAGATGTTGGAGGTAGCATGTTTGGAGCAGATGCTCTTTTGTTTATGATCTTAATAATATTCCATGTACCTGATAATTGTTTTGTTGTTGTGACTAGCAGGAATAAAACCATGTGGACGAAGATTGTTTCTCTTACCACACCATAACAGAAATGGAGGGAAAACAACACCAAATAATCGACAGATACAGGGACAGGAGAAGACTGGACATCGGCGAGGCATTATAGATAAAGCAAAGCAAGCCACGTATCAATAGCCAACTGTCACCAAATTACACCCAACTTCCAGATCAGGACGGAACGCACATCATACTGTACCAGCCACCATGCCAACAGCAGAGTAACAAGTTACAGCGGACTTATAAGTGAGGTGCCTTTTCACCTCATCCTCGGGTACATACCAAGCAGCAAGACAATTTGTAATCTTTTAAGTCTTAGAGATTTTTAAGTCTAAGGGACTTTTAAGTCTTAGAGATGGCATCAAACTCAACATCATCTGACATGCAAAATCCACAGCGACTACAATGGTTAGAAAAAGAGTTGAAGAATGGGACACACTAGTGAACAATGTGCATATATATCCGCCATCAAGATAATGTTTATAAAACAAAAGACTAAAACCAGTATGCTAAACATCAGTGAAAAAGTAACGGGAGAAAAGGGGTAAACCCCACCTCCATTTAAAACTCTTGACTCAAATATCGCAGTAACAAGGTTATCGCGAATAACCGAACTCAATTACGGGCTCACTATAGCCCGTGCTACATGGACGTTTCGTTCTGAGTAGCTAAATCTAATACAACAACATCAACGATGTATATGATGTAACCATAACCTGAGCTTGTGAAAGCATCCTAATCACCTTCAGTAGATAAGTGCTTAATAACACACCAGTTTCTGGAGAGAGCATACTGGAGTGGGTTTCGGGAGTTCTTCTACCTCCCGGAGCCTGGACAGTTTCTATGGCAGCTATTTTACCCTGTCAAAGTAGGGAAGACATAAATGAATGTCTATATATATATATATATATATATATATATATATATATATATATATATATATTATATATATATATATATATATATATATATATATATATATACATATTAGTATATTTTGGTAGCAGTCTTTCCTGTAGACATATATTATTAAATATGACCGAAAAAGTAAGATTAATAATTCTAACACGAATTTTCTCAATCTTTCGTACATTACGCTTCACTGTTGGAGGTAAATCAAAAATCAATTCTCCAAAATTCATTTTTATTTCTAGTCTGACGCGACACGGGCGCGTTTCGTAAAACCTATTACATTTTCAAAGAAAATGTAATAAGTTTTACGAAACGCGCCCGTGTCGCGTCAGACTAGAAATAAAAATGAATTTTGGAGAATTGATTTTTGATTTACCTCCAACAGTGAAGCGTAATGTACGAAAGATTGAGAAAATTCGTGTTAGAATTATTAATCTTACTTTTTCGGTCATATTTAATAATATATATATATATATATATATATATATATATATATATATATATATATATATATATATATATATATATATATATATATATATACACACACACATATATAAACTGAAAACTCACACCCCAGAAGTGACTCGAACCCATACTGCCAGAAGCAATGCATCTGATGTACAGGATCCCTTAACCACTCGACCAACACGACCGGACAAAAGAGGATGGTAGTCGAGGCTACCTACCAGTTATATATGTCGTACCTAGCCAGAACGCACTTCTCGGCCTACTATGCAAGGCCCGATTTGCTTAATAGGCCGAGTGATTTTCTTTATTTTCAATAAATTGTTTCCAATTGGTTTATTTTAAATATAATTATTATATTATATTAAGAACATAAATTATTGATTTACTTATGTTAGTTTAGGTTAGGTTGAGATAGGTTAGGTAGGGTAGGTTAGGTTCCGTCATATATCTACGTTAGTTGTAATTCAAATTTAACTCATACATAATGAAATGTATAGCTTTATCATTTCATGAGAAAAAAAATAGAAAAATATAGAAATATTATTGTCATCTTGCCTATTTACTAAGGTCATATATAATATATATATATATATATATATATATATATAGATCATAATCAGCAGCATTACTGAGGTCACACTCAACAGCATTACTACAGCACTTTTATTCTTTAGTATAAGCAACGATGAAAAACTTATATCAAGGTACGGAGCTTTCTTTATCCAGGTTTCTTGTTTTAAAGTATCTATTCTAGTTTTTCTTGTACTGACGTATTTATATGTTTCAATTGATACTTAGGTTTTTAATGCGAAGGCTAAACTAAAGTAGCTTAACCACGTGGTTGACAAATGATACACCTTTATATCGTATGAAGTTTGGCAGCAAGTATTTGGAAAGTAAGGCGTCCATTCAGTGGCGGTGGGCAGGCCCGTCCAGCACATTCCCTCCCGCGCACACCGCCCACAAAAGAGGGTAAAAGCACCAATACATTGTCTGTGCTCCGGACAAAGACACTTCAAACAAAAGTCACTCACTGACTTCAACTTTGCTATTGGATCTCATCAATAGAACCTGGCCTGTGTGTCTCGGCCGCTCACGTTGGCTTTTGTATGGTGATTACCTAACTGCTTCACCCCCCTTCCCCCCAACTCCGTTACCCACGAGTCCCTCCCACCCTAACACAAGCCCCGCCTGTTCCTCCCCCCCCCCACACAACCCCCCCCCCCCCATCATGTTCTTCCCACTCCTACACAACCCCCGCGAGCCCCCTCCTAAATATTACATTCTAACCTAACCTAAGGGGTGAGGATATATTGTATACAGGAGTTTTGCCCATTAGGCTATTTGAATATGGGCGTAAGGGGCAGTACGCTATTTAGATATAGGGAGCACAATATCAGCTCCCTGCTCAAACACAACATTATAATGTTCAAGAGAGTGCATGGTTTCTCTTTCACAAAGTTGTCACATTGTGTGCTCGACATTTGGGTTTTGAGAAAGCTGCCAGATATTTTTATTTAAATAAATAAATAAAGCTGATAATAAGATGATTTCTTTTTTTTTCTTTTTTTTTTAGATATATACAAGAGTTGTTACATTCTTGTACAGCCACTAGCACGCATAGCGTTTCGGGCAGGTCCTTAATCCTAATTTTCCCCGGAATACGACCCGCCAAATCGTTTAACAACGAAGTAATCATTCCCTGCTGGATGAACAGAGGCTACAGTTAAGGTTGGCGCCACGTAAATCCTCCCCGGCCAGGATACGAACCCAGTCCAAAGCGCTCGCGAAACGCCAGGCGAGTGTGTTACCACTTCGCTACGGGGACTGTAGGCATAGGATTGGATTGAATTGGATTATAACTTATCATCCATATAATGGATTATAGACTATAGCTATCATCCATATAATGGATTATTTATCACCCTTTATAGTTTGGTTAGTCTCCGGGGCTATACGGGGCTACAGTGACAAAGGTGCCATATGTACCTGGCCGTTCCCGTATCGAAGAAGGGCTACACCCAGGCCCTCTATGTCACCTGTCGGTGGAAAACAACATCGCGTTGCGGCAGGTAAACACATTCTTAATTCAGACCGCTCAAACGACCAACTCTGAACTTTGGAGTCATAGCCTATCGGTGTCCTAAAAAAAAGGTCAGTTTTTGGCTACGCTACGGTGACCTCGATAAGCCTAACAGCCTTCCTGTTCCCGACAATGAGAAATTATATTAAGGACTATATATATATATATATATAGGGGGGTACCACCACTGGTGTAATTATAGGGACCCACAGCCTCAGAGAAGGGAACACAGAGCACTCAGGGAAAAACTTGACATTTAACTCTGAATACGAAAGAGTGTTCACTTCTCCTACCACCCCCTTTTTTTTTTTATTATGATGTACACTTTATTATGCAAGGTTATACAGTTACATATCTGATTTTATACAAAAAATGAACATTAAGAGGACACAAGAAAAAGTTCGCTTCCTAGAGGCTGTAGATTTCCTCGAACTCCTCCGACGCCGGGCAGGAACCGAGGATGCAGCGGGCATTTCCCCTCTGGATCGCGACACTGAGGCGCTGAAAGAGAAAACTTGCTGCTCTAGGGTCTCTTGTGGTGTCAATGAGCTTGGAACCAAGATCCTTAAGAAACCTTCTTGCACTCTCACCCCATGGGCCTAGGGTCTCAGACCCTATTGGAATATATATATATATATATATATATATATATATATATATATATATATATATATATATATATATATATTAAGGAAACTATATTGTATAGGAGTCCCCACGGGGACTCCTATATAATATGAATATAACATTCATTATATTTACTGCCCGAAATGCTATGCGTATTAGTGGCTTTACAAAAATGTAAAAACATCAATGTTATGTACTTTCATAAACCCAATGTACCCTCTTGTATACATATTAATAAATAAATAAATAAATATGGGACACGTTTATAGTTTGCAACTTTCAAGTAGTCTACCATTGAACACTAAAAGAAAACAACTTGCTTAAAAATAAGAAAATACTTCTGTGTTAGTGGCAAACTAAAATAAAAGCATAGCTATTAAATTTAATTGGCAATTCCAATTTCTTTCTTTATTATGCACCCCATACCCATCCCGTGGGCGGTGGTGTAAAGGATTACAGAGGCACATAATCGGTTCAAGAACTGAACCCTCTAGTTCGTTTAGCCAAGCAAATAACAATGTTTGACGCTTGTTACAAAATTATCAATGTTGTATACACATGTACACACCCTCATACATACATGTACATATATATATATATATATATATATATATATATATATATATATATATATATATATATATATATATATATATATATATATATATATACACATACATATCTAATCACCCACACAAATACACTCATCAATAATCTTTGTGTCACAAGTGACATTACAAGAGGCTCACAACAGTCACTATACAAGGCACTTTACATCTATAGTGAGTCACACAGTTACTAGTCTTGCTGCACACCCACCCAACTGGGCGGCAGCTTTACAGTCATGTGCATGCATTACCTACATTAAGCAAATTTTGGATACTTCGCTAAGATTTCGGGCAGCACATCATTATGAATGAAGTACTTGCACATTTCTTGGACACTACTGATGGTGTTATCTCTAAATTCCGCAATTTTTTCACATTCCATTATATAATGACGCAAAGTATGCGAATAGTTCTGCTGACAGAGTTTACATTTAGTCAAATCTACATCAGCAGATGTTACAAACTCCCAGAGGTACTTGTAGCCGAGCCTAAGCCTAGCAGTGGTAACATCTATAAGTCTGCTAATCTTATTGGATGACCCATAGACGTGCGGTTCTTCATGCATAATTGAATGATGATAAATGGAGTAACTGGTGTGAATTTCACTTTACCTCAAGTCTCCGAAATTTAGTTGATGTTCCTGGGATATTGCTGCCCTCAGGCTGCTCAAAGGCATTCCAAGTTGGTAATCAATTCCCTCTTTACGAGCAAAAGTCTTGGCTAGCTCATCAGTTCTATCATGCATTCGGAGACCAATATGGGAAGGAATCCACAGGAGACAAACTCTGACTCCATCATTGATTATTTCACTATATCTGTGTCTAGCTTCAGAGATAAGCTCGTCACAGTTATGCTTTAGGGAGCTGAGGGCAGTCAAGGATGACAAGGAGTCACTTACAATTAGCGTGTTAACTTTGGATTCATATACGCGCTCTAGTGCAAGGATTATGGCAACCAATTCTGTTTGAAGAGTGGAGGCCCAGTTACTTAGACGCGCTCCACACTCATGGGAGATGGAACCATCTCTCCCTGTCACAACAACTGCACTTCCAGCTGCACCAGTGTTCGAACGTCATCAGTTGTGAGTCGTGTGTAAACCGTTTTTCATTCATAAACACCTGGGGATTTGGCGGGTGGATGGAATCACTTTTGGATCTTTGTTTGGAGGACGGGCTGACTACCGGGACCCCCTGACATATAATATACCCCAGAACTAAAGTAAACTCGGTGTACATTCACCAGGAAGCTGGATACAGTTCTCGTAGTACGGGTTGCTCGGTCTCGACTCTGAATCTGGGATCCCGAGTTTAATTCCCGGATCGAGATGGAGGTAGTTGGCCACATTTTGTTTCCCCTAATGCTTCAGCAGTGGGAGGTAGCAGTATATGTACTACCTACAGTAGGTAAATTTGGGACACGGCTAAGTTTTGGGATATATCATGTTGTGAAGTATTTTCTGGACTACAGTATGCTTGCTGGTTGAGAGGCCTTAAGCCCAAAACAAACCAAAACCATACCACTCATTACCTGGCCCTTTTAAAATCCTATATAAAAATATACATTTGTATAGACATCACACAGAAACCACTGGAATCCACCGTAAATTATATTATATTAATTCGAGTACGAGATAATATTCGAATCTTAGGTGACCATTGCGTAAAAAATAAACATGCAGTAAAGTGATGATGTGAAAGATATTTGACAATACACGGGTGGATAGGAATGTTCCCACACACACTAATGTCATAACACCGCCAGTGTTGAACGTGTCTGTGGGTTATATCTACGGATTCCCTCTGGAATAGAAACATCATGAGATGTATCTTTCTGTGTCGCGTTTAACGTCGTTTAGATTTAATTTATACACGACTCTAGTTGCCTTAAATGTTGTGGAACATCGCGTGTCACTGTGTCGTTAGTGTCAGACGTCGTTAGTGTCACTGACGAAGTATAAACCTGAAATTCTCATCTCGTGTTCTAAGCTTTTAACCCTTGACCCGTTACTCTTGAGCTGGCGCATGCGTGTGGTCCGGAGAGATGAGAGGGCTCAGGTAACCAGACCCGACCCTGGTTCATCAAAATACAAATAACGTTACTTTGTTGCACGTCAAAATGGGTATGAGGCTCTGGTCAAGGGTATCAGCAGGTAAGGTATCAACGTGGGTTTCAATACTGTCTTGTATATGTATCGTCGTTAGTGGGTCACGCTAACAGCAAGTGTGTATGGTGTCAGCTGATGTCTGAGGAGGTAGACTCTCTCACCAGGAGAGTCTACCACCTCCCACCAGGAGAGTCTACCACTTCCCTCAGGAGAGTCTACCAAGTAGCACCAATGTAGCCACTTCATCATCCTGGTGTGTTGGCAGTGTGTGGTGATGCGCCTGATTGATGACATGAGAGGAGACGGCATCTGCACGAACACACTCCTGCCTCACGATGACGGATGCTGGAGTTGTACGGGAACAGCCTCGTCAGGGAGACGGGTCATTTAGTCTGGTCAATACCCGCACGCCAGGGGGGGGGAGTTACTGATGGTTCTCAGATGGGTTGGTTCTCAGATGGGCTGGTTCTCAGGTGGGCTGGTTCTCAGGTGGGCTGGTTCTCAGGTGGGCTGGTTCTCAGGTGGGCTGGTTCTCAGGTGGGCTGGTTCTCAGGTGGGCTGGTTCTCAGGTGGGCTGGTTCTCAGGTGGGCTGGTTCTCAGGTGGGCTGGTTCTCAGGTGGGTTGGTTCTCAGGTGGGCTGGTTCTCAGGTGGGCTGGTTCTCAGGTGGGCTGGTTCTCAGGTGGGCTGGTTCTCAGGTGGGCTGGTTCTCAGGTGGGCTGGTTCTCAGGTGGGCTGGTTCTCAGGTGGGCTGGTTCTCAGGTGGGCTGGTTCTCAGGTGGGTTGGTTCTCAGGTGGGCTGGTTCTCAGGTGGGCTGGTTCTCAGGTGGGCTGGTTCTCAGGTGGGCTGGTTCTCAGGTGGGTTGGTTCTCAGGTGGGCTGGTTCTCAGGTGGGCTGGTTCTCAGGTGGGCTGGTTCTCGGCCTATTCGTTGTGTTTCCAGAGAGTGTGTGCAGGTCTAGTCTGGTTTTTATAGTGATAGGAAGATTAGTAGTCGTAGAGCTGTGTTCCAAGGGCAAAGAAAAAACCAAGATTAATGTATATATATGCACCGCCTGTCAGACATAGCGGCTCCGACGTCCCGTACGTCTGGTGGGCTGCACGCAGTAACAATTTGGAAAGTGTGTCCTGCACCCACTTTTGTTTAGTAAGGAGCGAAGGTAGAGTGGGATGTAGGCATATATAACCAGACTAGCTGGACAAGGTACACGGAGTCTACCCTGGACCCTTATCTCCACCCTCCCTCACACCCATCCCCTTGAATAATGCCACCAGTCACTATATACAATTTATCTTGGGTCTCCACCCACGGTCGGCCACGCCCGCCCGCCCGCCCGCACGCCCGCCCGCACGCTCCTCGCGCTCCACGCTTTCTTCTGGTCCTTTTACTGCACTAATGCACACCACGCCCGCCCGTCAGTTGGTTCCTCTATTGCTACGCCCGCAATGTTGACACACTACGCCCACAACGTTGACACACCACGCCCACAACGTTGACACACCACGCTCGCAACGTTGACACACCACGCTCACAACGTTGACACACCACGCTCGCAACGTTGACACACCACGCTCACAACGTTGACACACCACGCCCACAACGTTGACACACCACGCTCACAACGTTGACACACCACGCTCGCAACGTTGACACACCACGCTCACAACGTTGACACACCACGCCCGCAACGTTGACACACCACGCTCACAACGTTGACACACCACGCTCACAACGTTGACACACCACGCTCGCAACGTTGACACACCACGCCCGCAACGTTGACACACCACGCTCGCAACGTTGACACACCACACCAGCAACGTTGATACACCACACCAGCAACGTTGACACACCACACCAGCAACGTTGACACACCACACCAGCAACGTTGATACACCACACCAGCAACGTTGACACACCACACCAGCAACGTTGATACACCACACCAGCAACGTTGACACACCACACCAGCAACGTTGATGCACCACACCAGCAACGTTGATACACCACACCAGCAACGTTGACACACCACACCAGCAACGTTGATACACCACACCAGCAACGTTGATACACCACACCAGCAACGTTGATGCACCACACCAGCAACGTTGATGCACCACACCAGCAACGTTGATACACCACACCAGCAACGTTGATGCACCACACCAGCAACGTTGATACACCACACCAGCAACGTTGATACACCACACCAGCAACGTTGATACACCACACCAGCAACGTTGATGCACCACACCAGCAACGTTGATACACCACACCAGCAACGTTGATGCACCACACCAGCAACGTTGATACACCACACCAGCAACGTTGACACACCACACCAGCAACGTTGATACACCACACCAGCAACGTTGATGCACCACACCAGCAACGTTGATGCACCACACCAGCAACGTTGATACACCACACCAGCAACGTTGACACACCACACCAGCAACGTTGATACACCACACCAGCAACGTTGACACACCACACCAGCAACGTTGACACACCACACCAGCAACGTTGATACACCACACCAGCAACGTTGACACACCACACCAGCAACGTTGATACACCACACCAGCAACGTTGACACACCACACCAGCAACGTTGATGCACCACACCAGCAACGTTGATACACCACGCCCACTTGTTCCCTTTACTTTATGCACCTGGTGCAAACCTTGAGCCACGCCCACAACCACACCACACCTGTATAACGGTTACTACTGTAACTACATCTGTAAATGTCATTGCCGACTTTAGACTACCACGCAAGGTTGTGATGGATCTGTAGGCATACACCACAACCAGGATCAGAGTAGAATTGTGCTGCTAGATGGTACCAAACATTTGTAATTGTGGTCTCGACCAATTACTTATTAAACTTAAGATGAAAAAGCACTTGCCTCGGCAGGAATCGAACTCGGGGACCCTTGTATTACTACAATACTACAATATATGGGTACCACCTGTGGTTGCGTTTGTAGGGACCCCTCGACCTCGAAGAAGACGATGTGCAGCATCCGGGGGAGCCTTGTGGGTCACCAAGATAGGGCACCATATTTTTTTTACCATCTTATTTTTTTATTTATCTTAATTTAAAACTCAATTTGTTTTTATACACATTTGAAATCATGGGGTTATGGGAATAAAAACAACTATTTCTCTCCTCACACTAACATTTTTGCAACAGTATTTTTTAGCGTACTTTTTCCCACAATAAACTATCAGTTCTCTCTCTGCCATGGTGAACGGAGACCGGAGATAGCTGCTGGCTGTTGATAGTTGGAAGTGTGTGTTTGATGTGAAGTGCTTCTGTTGTGTCTAAATTCGTATTGTAGCTTTATATCTGGCATTTATCTATATTTTTTTATCTATATCTTTTTTATCTATATTTTTTTGTATTTTTAATTAACATACAAGATAATCCAGAGGTCATCTGGGCTGACCTCTTGGAGAAGGCTTCCCTGGGTGTGAACTCTAGAGGGGGGGGGGTCATGGGTGTTACAATAGATAACACTGGTGTCGTTCATCTCGTTATTGGTGACGGTTGAATTCTTCATAAGCAAGTTGGCGGTCTTCTTGCCCTTATAAGAAATAGTCAGCTGAAGGTTGTGTTCAGGGGTCACACTTCAGACCTCACTTACGCTCTTCAGGTCTCTTTCCTCTGTCTTACGACCCGCATAAAGCATAAAGCTCAGCAAACATGCTGAGATGAAGCACAGTACTGCTATCAGCTCCTTGCTCAACAAACACTCCACTATACCCAACATATACACCAAGAACTCCCGTCTACACATGTCCCTTTTGTCTTCGCTTTCATTAAATATGAGCTCACATTTACCTTCAACTTAGCTTAAAAGTAAAAGAAGAAGTAAAGTCATTTTGAGGCTTGCAACTTAAAATTGTCAAAGCCGTGCACACAAGTGTAAGATGATGACCCGACCTTTACACACACTGCCCACTCACGCTCTCTCACATGTACTTGTACTCGGCTCTCTCACAGGGAACACTAACTGATACGCAGTGTCACCCACACACAAACTCTATTGCCCTTTAACCTGCTGTTGAGGCATGCGGCGGCGGCCTCATCTCTGAGTGTGACACCACGGCTCGTATAGCAACCATCTCCCACGCGGATTGCAGCCTGCACACGCACACACATATGCACGCAAGCACACACTGAAGGAAAGGAGATATAGGGGAGCATGATAACGTACAAGATTCTGGGGGAAAATGACAAAATAGTCAAAGAGCCGTTGTTCAAAGCTAGGAGCACCAGAACGAGGGGCCCCGGATGGAAACTAGAGACGTGGTTGAGTCACAGTGACATCAGAAAAATATATTTTTCAGTGTTAGAGTTGTCAGTAGGTGGAGCAGGTTAGACGCTGAGGACGTTGAAGTTAATTTGATTCAAACTTTTGAAAGTAAATTTGATAAAAGTGTGAGAAATGAATCATCGCATTAATCTAAGAACGTTCGGAAGGCGGAGGGCTAGGTGCTTAGCTCGACCCTGCAAGCACAACTAGGTGAGTACACTCACCTTGTTTACCACATCTGTAAGACCAATCCTGGAGTATGCGGTCCCAGCATGGAGCCCGTACCTTATTAAGCATAAGACGAAGCTGAAAAAAGTTCAGAGGTATGCCACTAGCCTAGTCCTAGAACTAAGAAGCATGAGTTACCTCTTAAACCTCACGACACTGGAAGACAGAAGAGTTAGGGGAGACATGATGGTTATCTTAAGATGATGTCGGGGGCTTAGTGTCCCCGCGGCCCGGTCCTCGATCAGGCCTCCTTTTTGTTACCCCCCCCCCCCCCAGGAAGCAGTCCGTAGCAGCTAACTCACAGGTACCTATTTAATGCTAGGTGAACAGGAATATCAGGGTGAAAGAAACTATGCCCATTTGTTTCCGTCTCCACCGGGAATCGAACCCGGAACCTCGGGACTATTAATTCCGTGCGCTGTCCCTTCAGCTGTCAGGCCCCTAGTTATATGATCACTACATATAAAATCTCAGAGGAATTGACAGGGTAGATAAAGATAAACAGTTTAGGATGGGTGGTACGCGAACAAAGGGACTCAGGTGGCAACTTAGTACCCAAATGAACCACAGCGATGTTAGAACGAACCCTTTTTTTTATTATTATTTTCTACCACAGACGTGGCCACATTTACAATGCTAACCAGCATATATATA
Source organism: Procambarus clarkii (assembly GCF_040958095.1). Taxonomy (NCBI): domain Eukaryota; kingdom Metazoa; phylum Arthropoda; class Malacostraca; order Decapoda; family Cambaridae; genus Procambarus; species Procambarus clarkii. The sequence goes on from NC_091205.1 coordinate 18,696,326, forward strand.
CATTTTCTTCCCTCCACCATGGACAGGGTTAGAGATCTGTTAAAGATATAGTTCAATGATTTATTAAACAATTTAACACAGAAGGTGATTGTAGTACTATTAAAATGATAATCTAATCTACATACATAAACACACAGGTTTACGTCTTTCCTATATAAACAGTGTTCGAGGTGTCTTTTTCCCATAGACAGAGGAAGATAGTATGAAGCTACAGGATGACCTAGACAAACTGAATGGATGGTCCAACAAATGGCTACTAAAGTTCAACCCAAGTAAATGTAAGGCGATGAAACTAGGCGAAGGAAATAGGAGGCCAGACACAGGATACAGAATGGGAGATGAAATCATTCATGAAACGGACAGAGAGAAAGATGTAGGAGTTGATATCACGCCAAATCTGTCTCCTGAAGCCCAAATCAAAAGAATAACATCAGCGGCCTATGCGATGCTGGCTAACATCAGAACTGCCTTCAGAAACCTGTGTAAGGAATCCTTCAGAACCTTGTACAGTATATCATATATGTAAGGCCAATCCTGCTGAGAGGTGGGACCAACGAGCCGAAGCTCAACCCCCCCACAAGCACAACTAGTTGAGTATATGCGGCAAAATCCCGACATGGGCACCATTCCCGCACGTGTGCCCCCACCATCCCACCCCGTGTAGCGCACCATTCCCGCACGTGTGCGCACCATCCCGCCACGTGTAGCGCACCATTCCCGCACGTGTGCGCACCATCCCGCCACGTGTAGCGCACCATTCCCGCACGTGTGCCTCCACCATCCCGCCACGTGTAACCCCACCATCCCGCCACGTGTAGCTTACCATTCCAGATGTTTACGTTACACAAATGAGGTGTGGCCATCTACCACAAGACGCGGCCCGTGTCCCACCAGTGAGAACACTGACCACAACACCTCCACATCACACACACTTGACCTCACGCCCCAGCCACACATAAATGTCCAACCATTTAACCCACACTAACTGTTAAACCTCGGGTGTATATCAAGGCCAGATTAAATGCGCTGTAAATGTCAGATAACTTAACAGGACTACTTTCACGCCAAGATGTCCTGCATAACGACCTATTGATATAGGTTTTCACTCAGCCTGGGTCGTTCCCCCACCCATCAGAGCCGGCGTATAATGGGACCTAATACAAGTCCCCATAAAGATACGCTGCCTTCTGTACCGAGCCTCTGTGGCACCTCACACTACAAGCCTGGTGAGGGTCAACCACCAAGTCCATACAAGGGTGTGAGGGTGAGCACACGAGTGTGAGGGTGAGCACACGAGTGTGAGGGTGAACACAGCAGTGTGAGGGTGAACACAGAAGTGTGAGGGTGAGCACAGCAGTGTGAGGGTGAGCACAGAAGTGTAAGGGTGAGCACAGCAGTGTGAGGGTGAGCACAGCAGTGTGAGAGTGAACACAGCAGTGTGAGAGTGAACACAGCAGTGTGCGAGTGAACACAGCAGTGTGAGAGTGAACACAGCAGTGTGAGAGTGAACACAGCAGTGTGAGAGTGAACACAGCAGTGTGAGAGTGAACACAGCAGTGTGAGAGTGAACACAGAAGTGTGATGGTGAGCACAGAAGTGTGATGGTACTCACCTGTTTGTGCTTGCGGGGGTTGAGTTCTGGCTCTTTGGTCCCGCCTCTCAACCGTCAATCAACAGGTGTACAGGTTCCTGAGCCTATTGGGCTCTATCATATCTACACTTGAAACTGTGTATGGAGTCAGCCTCCACCACATCACTTCCTAATGCATTCCATTTGTCAACCACTCTGACACTAAAAACGTTTTTCTATTATCTCTGTGGCTCATTTGGGCGCTCAGTTTCCACCTGTGTCCCCTTGTGTTAAATAGCCTGTCTTTATCTACCCTATCAATTACTTTGAGAATCTTGAATGTGGTGATCATGTCCCCTTAACTTCTGTCCTCCAGCGACGTGAGGTTTAATTCCCATAGTCTCTCCTCGTAGCTCATATCTCTCAGCTCGGCTACTAGTCTGGTGGCAAACCTATGAACTTTTTCCAATTTAGTCTTGCCCTTGACTAGATATGGACTCCATGCTGGGGCTGCATACTCCAGGATTGGCCTGGCATATGTGGTATATAAAGTTCTGAATTATTCCTTACACAAGTTTCTAAATTCCGTTCTTATGTTGGCCAGCCTGGCATATGTCGGTGATGTTATCCTCTTGATATGGGCTGTAGGAGACAGATCTGCCGTGATATCAACCCCCAAGTCTTTTTCTCTCTCTGACTCCTGAAGAATTTCATCTCACAGATGATACCTAGTATCTGGCCTCCTGCTCCCTACACCTATCTTCATTACATTACATTTGGTTGGGTTAAACTCTAACAACCATTTGTTCGACCATTCCTTTAGTTTGTCTAGGTCTTCTTAAAGCCTCAAGCAGTCCACCTCTGTCTTAATCCTTCTCATAATTTTGGAGATCATTTATGTATATATCAGAAACAGGATAGGACCGAGTACAGAGCCCTGTGGGACTCCACTGGTGACTTCACGCCAATCTGATGTGTCACCCCTCACCATAACTCTTTGCTTCCTATTGCTTAGGTACTCTCTTGTCCACTGGAGCACCTTACCAGCTACTCCTGGCTGTCTCTCCAATTATGTACCAGCCTCTCACACAGTACTCATGTCAAAGACTTTCCGACAGTCCCAGAAAATGCAGTCCGCCAAACCTTCTCTTTCTTGCTTAATCTTTGTCACCTGGTTGTAGAATTCTATTAAGCCAATCAGGCAAGATTTACCCTCCCTGAACCCATGTTGGCGATTTGTCACGAAGTCCCTTCTCTCCAGATGTGTTACTAGGTTTTTTCTCAATCTTCTCCATCACCTTGCATGGTATACAAGTCAAGGACACTGGCCTGTAGTTCAGTGCATCTTGTCTGTCACCATTTTTGTATATTGGGGACCACATTCGCCGTCTTCCATATTTCTGGTAGGTCTCCCGTCTCCAGTGACCTACTATACACTATGGAGAGTGGCAAGCAAAGTGTTTCTGCACGCTCTTTCAGTACCCATGGCGAGAGCACAGGAGTGTGAGGGTGAGCACAGAAGTGTGAGCACAGAAGTGCGAAGGTGAGCACAGGAGTGTGAGTATGAGCACAGCAGTGTGAGGGTGAGCACAGGAGTGTGAGGGCGAGCACAGGAGTGTGAGGGCGAGCACAGGAGTGTGAGGGCGAGCACAGGAGTGTGAGGGCGAGCACAACGTGAGGGTCAGAGAGGATGCCTAGTTGACAAATCTCTGCAAGACACTAAAGCCTCAGTACTCTCTCACCGCCAGGGTCAAGGTGCTGTCACGTCAAGTATGTGATGCTAGGATAGTGCCAGCACCCACTTGTGTGACTCTTCACTTACATGCACACAGTGTCTGGGCCGGGAAGCATGTACACACCCCCCTCCCCCACCCTACTGTCACCTGCTGTAGGGTGACACCTACTGTCACCCTACAATACACTTCACAACAATTGTCTAACTTCCGGCTACTTATTGTTAATGCTAGGTGAACAGAGGCACCATGTGATAGGAGAGGTTGTCGAGCCGTTTGTGTCGTGCCCGGGGATATAACCCGGGTCCCGTAAGTGCGAGGCGAGGATGTAGACCACTGTGCAACAGAGGTCACTCCAGGTGTTGGGATGAGAGACATACAATAACAAAGAGTGTACAGGAAGTGAGGTAGGCGTGAGAGCGGTATCTGGCGCCTCTGGTCCAGCTGTCACAGGCTGTGGCAGCTCTCATATCTTACTCCGCCTGGTAAACGGAGCCACCACCAAACTTGTCTAGTTTTATGAGGGCTTCCCTGAGGGCGCTCAGCTTGTGATGGATGTGCAGGGTGGGGGCGAGGAGGAGCGACGGGTCTCCTGCACCCTCACCACACCATAAGGTGGTGGTGGTGGTGGACAACACCCTCCCCATACGTCTGGATGTCACCCTTCCTTACTTACCTTTGTCCTCCTTCCCCTCTCTGCATACCTCCTTCCTCTCTTCCATCTGCATATCTTCCTCCTTTCTCATGTCTCCCTCTTCTTTTCACCCTCATTCACTTCTCCCACACTTTTCGTTTTCCTCTTACCTCCTTCTCTTCTTCCTCCTCTCTCCTTTCCCTCTTTATCTTTAGGTTATCTTGAGATGATTTCGGGGGCTTAGTGTCCCCGCGGCCCGGTCCTCGACCAGGCCTCCTTTTTGCTACACACCCCCAGGAAGCAGCCCGTAACAGATATCTAACTCCCAGGTACCTAAAAAATAAAGTGCTGCTAGTTTTTAGGAGTTAGGGTCTAAGATAACTGAAAACAACTAGAGCCCCTAGAGCTGCCAGTTTCCTCTTTCAGCGCCTGAGTGTGGCGATCCAGAGGAAATGCTCACTGCATCCATGGTTCCTGTCTGCCATCTGAGGAGCTCAGATGACGGGCAAGTACACAGTACCCTCCCTCAGGTATTCATTAGTATTAAATTCATTTTAATTTGGACACGGTGGGCACGGTGGACACAGTCGGGGGAGTTGCAAGATGCACCACCCTTGCTGTAATGTTATATTCCCATGCCTTTTAAGGTATATATAGAGCAATCATTTATTTTTCTTTATTTATAGTACAGCACTGGTAGTACAACACTGGTAGTACAAGACGGGTAAGTAATTATCAATAGAAGGCACCAAACCGGGAAGGCTATGTAGCACCATCAAATGAGCGGGATAATCAGAGGGCGCTAAATATCACCAAGGACGCCAATATGTGAACAGAAACGCATAAGGCGAACGATGTCAAAAGTATCTGAGTCACCAAGAATTCTATCAAGGGACAAGCGACCGCGAGGGACGGTCGGAAAACAAGACATACGCTCGTCCTGGAAGTTGTGACGCTGAACCCCGGTTCATTCCGAACACAGCGATTACACAACACAACACCTTGCCTCAGCAACCGTTCCCACCACCGTGTACTCCTACACACACCAGACCCTTAAGGCGTACCACTAGGTTTGTACTGGAACACAATGAGTGAACATATGGAAGGTATTTAAGGCCGTCGGGTTTTGTCATTTAATTACAAAGAATAGACTCTGACAAATAATATATTAACATACTCTATTAGGTCAATACACTTCCAATACCCATAAACCACTTGACCTCCGCGGTCACCACCCACACTCGTAACTTCCGCCTAAGTCCCTAATACGGAATGATTACTACAACGCTCCACACCCGGTTAGTCTTTCATTCAATACTCACATACTGCAGACTTAAACTTGGTCACTAAGATCACATCAGGTTCTCGCATAGCTGTCTGCTACACTTCGCTGCTGCCACAAACGGAGATCCAGAGGACTTCTCAGTTCAACTCCCACAATCAGACTGGCTCCAATCAGCCATCTACCTCAACCATTTCACCCCGCCTCTCAAGGAAGGTATAATCCGATTAACCTTATCCCTAGAAGCGGTAATCTTGTTCCTAGAAGCCTGACGAAGAATAATTCCTCTTTCCAGGAATTTCCAGACCATTTGGGAAGGCAAAGTACGAGGGAGTTGGGAATGGTGGGGATGACGAGAGGACGGAAGTGAGAGATGGTGGGGAGGACGAGGGGGTAATGGTGGGGAAGGACGAGGGGATGGGGGAATGGGGAATGGTGGGGAGGACAAAGGGACAGGGGAGTGGGGCATGGTGGGAAGGAAGAGGGGATGGTGGAGTGGGGAAAGGTGGGGAGGACGAGGGGACGATAATATACAGATAATATTCAGATAATTCACATTGCGAAAAGAAACCCGGACCCCATTATCCTCGACAACCATCCGATCCAATATGCAGAGGTAGGCAGAATACCGGGACTCATGATAAATAGAACAGGGATACAAATCCATGTAATGGACCGACTAAACAAAGCCTTAGGAAAACGGAGGAGATTCCGAAGCCTCAGTACTAACATTCAGATCCACCTATATAAGGCTCTAGTTCGGCCCCATCTAGAGTATCCCCCAGTACCACTACACACCATAAAGAAAACTAACATGCAGAAACTGCTAGCAGTGCAAAATAAGGCGCTAAGGAGAGCAGCAAAATACCGTCCACCATATGATCAGACAATCCAGGAGCTCCACGAGCTCCTGAACATACAGCCACTAAACATCAGACTGCAGCTCCAAGCCATCAGAGTGTGGAACACCATCGAAATGTTAGAGGACCCAATGTTAGACAGGTTACTCCAAGATGAGACGCCCCGCTCCCACAGCTGGTGGGCCAAAAGCCACGATTCACTAGATGCAAACCCCGCCCCACAGTACATAATTACCAGATGAAGTACTGACCAGAAATCCTTCCCCAAATAATTGGAAAAATTGAGTATGTATGTGTGTATGTATGTGTAAAGTTGTGTATATGCATATAAGTATGTATGAATAACTCAATAAGCAATAATAATAAAGAGCCTTAAACAGAACAACATGTGTGGAAGCATCGGAGTGTGTATATATGTGAATAAGCAATTTTTTGTTATGTCTGCCTTTTACTACAGCGAGGATGTAAATCGCGCAGGTTGGCGATTAAACCCCAGAGTCATCTTACATTAGCTGCACCCAACTTGAGTGTGTTGGGTATTCAAACTAAAGCCTCCATTACCCGTGTTATGAGTAACGCTCCTCGTGATGCATAACAAGACTCCATAATTAACAGTAAGAATTAATCAAGAATCATCTTGCAGCCATCTCCGTCTCGCCAAGCTCATCCAAGAGTGAATAATTGCGTCCGTGACCATGAACTGGTGGTACCTTCCACAACACTGGTGCATCTAGGCTTAGGGCTGCAGTGATGCCGTCTCTCACCAATAATAATAAAATACCAGGCGTACTCGAGGCTCTTGTTCTAATAGGCTCCCGAGAAAGCCCGCCAAAATGACATTTAGAGAGGAGAGCCATGCACCATCAGAGAGAACCCTGGCACTCTGATGCCAGCAGTTGAACAGGCAGGAGTTTTGTAGCCTTCACAGCCAGAAGCTACCTTGCCACACCTTAACTAGCTTCTAACACCTTACCTTAGCTAGCTTGCCACACCTCACCTTCCCAAACCTTACCAGCTTGCCACACCTTACCTTACGTGTTAGCTTGTTACGGCCACTTAGGGCCAGTAACCGGGTTCTTGATAGATTAACCTCGTTTAGAGTATTCGACCCCCAGTCGGTGGTATGCTTTCAAGAAATGGTTGTATAGTGCAATAAAAAAATAAGGGAATGAACAATACACTGTTCCCTTTATCAATGTATTCACCATTAAAAATGTATATATTAGATTAAATAGGTTATAACTACACGTATATACATCAGTGTCACTTTCACACAGGACACTACTGCGTTGGCAGTGTTCACCAACTCCAGTGTGTCCACCATCCAGTACCTTGCACGTGTACTAACGAAACACTGGCGAATTCACCTTTTATGTGTGGCTGTCCACCGACATAGTATCACGAGGTGCCTACGCCCCACTATCGCTCCTGTTACTCGCTGGCAGAGCACTTCAGCCACACGCTGATCGGGGTCATAAACACCCATATAGAGGAGTAGCCAACCCCTGGCAGAAGCCTCTAGCGACCGGCTAGCAGCACTTCACCATAGGCACCTCCCTGTCGTCCGTTAGTGTTCTAAGCCAATTCCCGGGTATGCCGATCTTCACCAATACTGTGTGATTTAGCAGCTAACACTGCGCAGATCGACGGCGGCTTACTTGGTCTTCTTCCAGTACCAAACTAAGAGTAGGTGGACTGCCCAAGGTAAACTGCCTTCCTCAGTACAATCACCTCCACACGTCACTTCTGTGGACATAAAACGTCATCAATTAGATGGACGGTACACTGGGGAAACCATGAGGTAACACTCAGTCACCTGGGAGTCGACATTATGCTCTGTAACACAACAGATGGCGCTGATCGTGACACGCCATCCACCAGAGGTCATCCACGGCGACCTCTCTTGCTAACTGGGACAGGAAACAGGAGCCATTGATCGCTGGCACGCCACCACCAATAGATGGCGTTATCCACATAGCGTCCAATATCAGGGGACCTGAGGTGCCGACCCATAGATGGCGCCGAAATCGCCACTCCATACTCTAATGACGGAGACGATGCCTTAACACCTTACCTTACCTTAGCAGCTTGCCACACCTTACGTTACTTTATCTTAGCAGCTTGCCACACCTTACGTTACTTTATCTTAGCAGCTTGCCATACCTTACGTTACTTTATCTTAGCAGCTTGCCACACCTTACCTTACCTTAGCTAGCTTGCCACACCTTACCTTACCTTAGCAGCTTGCCATACCTTACCTTACTTTAGCAGCTTGCCACACCTTACCTTACCTTAGCAGCTTGCCATACCTTACCTTACCTTAGCAGCTTGCCACACCTTACCTTACCTTAGCTAGCTTGCCATACCTTACCTTACCTTAGCAGCATGCCATACCTTACCTTAGGAGCTTGCCATACCTTACCAGCTTGCCACACCTTACCTTACCTTACCTTACCTTAGCTAGCTTGCCACACCTTACCTTACCTTACCAGCTTGCCACACCTTACCCGTACTTTCATCAAATTAATTTTGAGCATCCTGGAGTGAAGTGGGCGTGTGAACCACGAGCCACACTCCACGTTGTCTGTCACGAAACAACACTATAGAAGAAGCCAAGCTCTTGTGGAAGATGATGGCACTAGTCACTACGTGGTCCGGGGTAGTGGTAGTGGAAGTGAGCTACAGGAGCCACCTCACGTAGCAGTAAGCAGTCCGCCACCTGCACGCTGCCCACCATGCGTGACGCCGCCGCCTGCCAGCGTGGTCCCTGTCACCAGATAACCCTGTCATGTCTCCACTACGGTCAGTCTCCAGGGATATGAACATCAGTGCAAAGACCACACCTGGAGTGTTTGTTGTGTTTGTATTGTCCATTGTGTGCGTTGTTTACTCACCTAGGTGTGTTTGAGGGTGATGATCTCCAGATCCTGGGCTCGCCCCTTAACTGAACAATAAGAGGACGTGAGCTGTATCATAACTACTTCGTGTGTAGCGTCACCCACTTCCTCGCTACATGCTCAGCATCCTGCTCGTGGCTCTTGGTCGCAGCCCCTGGTCGTGGCCCCTCGTTGTGGTCCCTGTTGGTAGCCCCTCGTTGAGGTCCCTGTTGGTGGCCCCTGGTCGTGGCCCCTCGTTGTGGTCCCTGTTGGTGGCCCCTCGTTGAGGTCCCTGTTGGTGGCCCCTGGTCGTGGCCCCTCGTTGTGGGCCCTGTTGGTGGCCTCTCGTTGTGGCACCGGACAGTGGGTCCTGGTCGTGGCCCCTTCCAGTTCTAGCACTGGTTGATTGTTCAATAAATCCCTGAACTATCTTCTTGAGGTTATCTTGAGATGATTTCGGGGCTTTTAGTGTCCCCGCGGCCCGGTCCTCGACCAGGCCTCCACCCCCAGGAAGCAACCCGTGACAGCTGACTAACACCAAGGTACCTATTTTACTGCTAGGTAACAGGGGCATAGGGTGAAAGAAACTCTGCCCATTGTTTCTCGCCGGCGCCTGGGATCGAACCCGGGACCACAGGATCACAAGTCCAGTGTGCTGTCCGCTCGGCCGACCGGCTCCCTAACATGAACAGTATGCCCCACGTTGCAGCGATTCAGCCAGCAGTGCCCAAACTTGAGGAGGACGGCCGTTGTCACCTGGAGTAATGGAGGAAACGGCAACACGGCCCCAGCTCAGGAAAAGGGACTTGTTTGGTGGTTCACTGTTAGACAATAGTGTCCTTGTTGGCACTCATTGGTGGCAACAGGGACACGGGGCGACTGTATACCAGGGACAGCTTTCTCCTTAGATAAGTATTTCAGAGCAAAATGCGTTCTACCAACATGCAATAGTTCCACACAAAGGGGGGGGAATGTATTAAGATATTTGCAAGTGGCAACCCCTTTTTCTCAACACATGGTGGTCGAAGACGCCGGGGTTCCTCCCTCCACAGATATCATTTTCAGATTCCACGAATAAGACTAGAAATGGGTGACAGTTATTCGAGCAGGTGTTATATAAGCGACAGTGGACACCGGGGGTGGAATTTACACGCTGTATCCAGACGTCACCGACAGCGATAACTTGGGCGCTGATGCTCCAGGCGCTGATACACGCTAAACCCGTCGTGGAGCTGTACTGCAAGTCCACTGCCAGGGCGAGGTACACCTCGGGCGAGGTACAGCTCGGGCGAGGTACTCCTCGGGCGAGGTACAGCTCGGGCGAGATACAGCTCGGGCGAGGTACAGCTCGGGCGAGATACAGCTCGGGCGAGGTACAGCTCGGGCGAGATACAGCTCGGGCGAGGTACAGCTCGGGCGAGATACAGCTCGGGCGAGATACAGCTCGGGCGAGATACAGCTCAGGCGAGGTACAGCTCAGGCGAGGTTACAGCTCGGGCGAGATACAGCTCGGGCGAGATACAGCTCGGGCGAGGTACAGCTCGGGCGAGGTACAGCTCGGGCGAGGTTACAGCTCGGGCGAGGTTACAGCTCTGACCCGGTACAGCTCTGACGCGGTACAGACCTGACGAGGCACAGCTCGGACGAGGAGTGACCATATGATCATTGTGAGAAACAAATAAAAGTTAAAGAAGCACTCTCAAAACAAAATAAGAAAAATTGGATTACAAAGAAACTTCTTTGAAAATTAATGTAAAAAAAGATACCTTACATTGTATTTTATTGGACAGAAAAAGAGCATACATATATATGTATGAATACACACTGAATACGTGTATTTACAGGTGAGTACAACTCACCTAGTTATGCTTGTGGGGGTTGAGCTTTGGTTCTTTGGTCCCACCTGTCAACCGTCAATCAACAGGTGTGAAGATTTCTGAGCCTACTGGGCTCTATCATATCTACATTTGAAACTGTGTATGGAGTCAGCCTCCACCACATCACTGCTTAATGCATTCCATTTGTTAATTACTCTGACACTGAAAAAATTCTTTCTAGCATCCCTGTAGCTCATTTGGGAACTAAGTTTTCACCTTGTCCCCTTGTTCGTGTTCCACCCGTACTGAAGAGTTTGTCTTTGTCCACCCTGTCAATTCCCCTGAGAATTTTGTAGGTGGTTATCTTGTCTCCCCTTACTCTTCTGTTTTCTAGGGACGTGAAGTTCAGCTCCCGTAGCCTTTCCTCGTAGCTCATACTTCTCAGTTCCGGGACGAATCTGGTGGTATACCTCTGAATCATCTCTAACTTTGTCTTGTGTTTAACTAGGTATGGACTCCAGGCTGGAGCTGCATATTCCAGAATTGGTCTTGTGGGACTACACATGTGTATCCACCCTCGCTGACACCAACATACACTTTGGTGCTGATCAAGCAGGTGGCGCGGCCATGGATGCAGTGAGCATTACCTCTCTGGATCGCCTCACTAAGGCGCTGAAAGAGAAAACTGGCGGCTCTAGGGTCTCTAGTTTTTTCAATTAGCTTGGACCCCAGCTCCTTCAAAAAACTTGCAGCACTTTTACCCCAGACACCAAGTGTCTCTGAGGCAATGGGGACAAAATTGTAGTGGTTAGGTTATCTTGAGATGATTTCGGAGCTTTAGTGTCCCCGCGGCCCGGTCCTCGACCAGGCCTCCACCCCCCCAGGAAGCAGCCCGTGACAGCTGAGTAACACCCAGGTACCTATTTTACTGCTAGGTAACAGGGGTATAGGGTGAAAGAAACTCTGCCCATTGTTTCTTGCCGGCGCCCGGGATCGAACCCGGAACCACAGGATCACAAGTCCAGCGTGCTGTCCGCTTGGCCGACCGGCTCCCGACCGGCTGGTGAGCAAGGTCTCTGTATTTACGTGACTTGGCTGCTTCCCTGTGATTGGCAGCACTGAAGTCAACATAGGTGTTGGCTAAAGTTGAAACGTAAGTATAGTCCCACACCAACTGTCTACCATTCTTCCTGGGGTTCACTGTGATCCCGTCTGGGCGACCGACAGGCTCATCAGAGTTGCGGGGCATTAGGTAACGGGGCTCTCTCTCTGCTGGACAACCGGCCGTGGTAAGGCTTCTCTTGATAATGTTGTTAACCTCGCCGTGTCTTGCATGCCATCCTCCTGTCCTTTGGCAGAGAAGGCCATGCCGTCCGTACCTGTCGGCCACTGCCTTGCCGCAAATACACCTATATTCAGTGTGGATTGGGACAGCGAGGCGGAGAGCTACAGCAATTTGGAGGGCCTGCGGTGTGAGACGGGTGCCTGTTGCTGACATTGGGGTTGCTAATAGGAAGTCTCCTGCATGGGGAGCTGCTACAGATCTAAGTCGGGCAGTATATATATATATATATATATATATATATATATATATATATATATATATATATATATATATATATATATATATATATATATATATATATATATATATATATATGTGTGTGTGTGTGTGTGTTGATTTATATTATATGTATTATGGGTATAAGGATGGTGTGGGTGCCCCCGTACGGTGGTGAGCACGACCTCCCGGTCTCACTGTACACTTATCCCATCAACGTCTTGAACTGCTCCTACCGTGTCTTTATGTCATGTTCACATTATCTTGGTTCTGACGCATCATATGTCTGAGACAATGTTGATGTGCAAGCATTAAGTGTGTGTAACTCTGACCTCTTGTCTCGGAGTGAAGGGTGGCGGTGCCGCCCACAAGCCGTCACGGGTGGCTGGGTGGTGGAGCTCATCACCGCCGCCACCCACCACACTCACCTACTTCCCCCCACTACTTTATGCATCTGATTATGCATATCGGGTGATCGCTGCGGTGGTGAGGACATAATACAGGCAGCTGGAGAGCCTGTTCTTGCCGCTCTCTTACTCTCCTCTCCAAAGTGACGTGTTTCTCAAGATTTACATTTGACGTTTAAATTATTATTAGCACAGATTCAAACAGTAAATTGCATAAATTTATGTTATATTATATATATATATATATATATATATATATATATATATATATATATATATATATATATATATATATTATACGTTTTTATATGAATTGCAAACAAACAATAATATATGAATAACTTTTCATCCATTTGGCATGCCTAGGCAGGACGGGAAGTATTCATGACTCCCTAAATATATGAAATACATGCCACCTTCGGGACTGATAAACGCTGTTGTTGTTGTTTAAGAGTCAGCTCCTGGGAGCCTCAAGTTGGATAGAGCACGGTCTATGGTGAGCCCGTCGTACTCACCTGGCACAGGAAACGTGTCGACTGATGGATGGGCAGTCAAGGCCTCAAGGCTGATAAATAAAGCCTTGTTTAGAAGACCTAAAGTCAAATCAATTTTGTTCTTTAAGATTGTAAAGAGAACCAGTCTCTATTGGCCTTGTTGTGACGCATATAAATGTGTTTGTAATTAGGCGTATGTGTGGAATAGGTTTACATAGCATGTATATATAGTGTACATAGCTTGTATATATAGTATACATGGCTTATATATATAATATACATAGCTTGTGTACATAGTATACATGGCTTGTATATGTAGTATACATGGCTTGTAAATATAGTATATATAGCTTGTATATATATAGTGTACATAGCTTATATATATAGTATACATAGCTTGTCTATATATAGTATACATGGCTTGAAATATTATACATTGAAGCACCTCTTACATAAGAATTTTAGTGATATTAGAAGACAACAGGAAAGAGAATGAAAGGGTGATGGATGTTGATGAGAAGGCAAGGTTGGAGAGAAAGGTTCAAACACACGTGTGATGTTTATCTCTCAGTGTTTGACCCGTGTGTTCGGTACCTTAGTGACACCTAAACACCTCCAAGATTTTAGTTTGAACTCTTTCCGGTTTTATTGGTATCACACACATTATGTGGTATCGTTTTCGCGGACTTAAAAGGATGTCCCAGATGAGTTGGTATAATAAACCTGTTTCGTTGTAAATAATGACTCGAGTCTGGAGATTACACCTCCCTCCCTCCCTCCCTCCCTCCGTCCCCTGATGATGAAGTCAACACGGGGGACTATTTGGCAGCCGCTACGGTGTCTGATTGTCCCGGGACTTTAGCAGTTTGTCTCCTCAAATTCATGCAGATTAAAATCCTAGCAGGAAAAATTATTTGACCCAAGACAGTGTGTGTGTGCGCTCACCTAGTTGTACTGACTAAGTTGTGCTTGCGGGGGTTGAGCTTTGGCTCTTTGGTCCCGCCTCACAACTGTTAGTCTACTGGCGTACAGGTTCCTGAGCTTATTGAGCTCTATAGGTACCTGGGTGTTAGCCAGCTGTCACGGGCTGCTTCCTGGGGGTGGAGGCCTGGTCGAGGACCGGGCCGCGGGGACACTAAAAAAAAAGCCCCGGAATCATCTCAAGATAACCTCTCAAGATAACCTATTATCATATCTATATTTGAAACTGTGTATGGAGTCTGCCTCCACCACATCACTTCCTAATGCATTTAATTTATTAACTACTCTGACACTGAAAAAGTTATTTCTAATGTTTCTGTGGCTCACCTGTGTCCCCTTGTGCAAGTACCATCCGTGTTGATTAATCTGTCCTTATCTACCCCTGTCAGTTCCCCTGAGAATTTTGCATGTGGTGATTATGTCTCCCGAAGCTTTTTAGTCTTTCGGTGTATTCACCTAGTTATTCTTGCGGGGGTTGAGCTCTGTTCTTTCGTCCCGCCTCTCAACTGTCAATCAACTGTAACTAACTACTAATTAATTAATTTTTTAATTTTTCCTCCCCCCACACACACAGGAAGCAGCTCCGTAACAATTGTCTAACTCCCAGGTACCTATTTACTGCTAGATAACAGGGGCATAGGATGAAAGAAACTTTGCCCATTTGTCTCTGCCGGTGCCGGGAATCGAACCCGGGCCACAGGATTACGAGTCCCGCGTGCTGTTCACTCAGCTAGCAGACCCCTCAGGTGTGTGTGTGTATGTGTAATATAACTCATTTCAGATAGTTGCATTATTATTTACATTTCTACCATATATTTTCCTTTAATGGAGCCTGCAAGTGTAGGACTAAACCAAACCTAACCCATCCTGGGTTACGAGTGCAGGTGTTAATTAGATAACACCGCAGAGTTGCAGTAATGCAACAGAGATAGTAACGAGACTTTTGGTAGTATATAGTTACCATCTCTTTCTTTTGCAATTATTCGCGGAAACGCATCTCTTATAAAAGACTTGAGAGAGATGCCTGGTTGAAGGTGATGGGGCGGAGCACACTCCTGATGACCAGAGCCTCACTTCACTGCTCACTTGCTTAACTACACAACATTCACCTCGCTACATAAACATCTCCCTGGTCCAACACGCTCGTAATGCGCCGTTTATGTGACCCATTTACAGTCACAGACGAGTGGAAAGGTTTGTCGTAGTGGTGGTAGTGGTAGTAGAGGTGTGTAGAACGATGATGTCATTTCTGGTTCATCTTGTAGCTACAGAACTCCTTGCGCACGCACGCACACGCATGCACACACACACACCTGTAAAAAGAGCAAGAATATGCAACACGTCTCAGACTGAGCTGTGAAGACACATGGGAATAGTTCTACAAAACTGGTGGAGGAAATGCATAGGAGACCTCCAATGTTCTATATATAAGGAATTGATAAAGTAAATAAACAAGTATTATCCAAACAAGTAGAGATAAAAGCAATGTCCAAACAAGTGGACATAAAATGATTGATTAAAGTGAGAAGAGTATAAGGTGAGAACATGGGAACAGGGAAGGAGGTCACTGTGAGAGATGAGACAGGAGACGGGCGCCGCCCACTGGTCGGGACGAAGCTCCTGCACATTACTGGTACCTGTAAACCCTCTACATCCCTTCCTCTCAATGTTTGCCTGTAACACAATAATTATGAAGAGGGTAAACCATACATTACCATCGCTTTCCTTAGGTTAAGCTACTTAACGATACCTATCGTTAGCTTAGGCTACTTTAAGATAGCCTTCGTTTGGTTAGGCTACTTATGATTGCTTTCCTTAGGTCAGGCTACTTACGGTTACTTTCGTTAGGTTAGATTACTTATTATAGTTTACGACAGGCACTGTTAAGTTAGGCTACTTACGATATGTGTGTGTTTATGTAAGTGTTAGACTAGTAAGAAAGAACTTCCAGTTGCCAGAGGTGCACGTGACGTCACAAAGTAATCAGGCATCTCTAATATGGATTATCATGTAATTTAGTACTTTTAAGGTAATTCTTTGCTCCTGTGCCGTCTGTATCCATACAACTTGGGTGAACCCGGAGGAAGTCGCAACATTAATGGCGAGGTGGACCCACCATCAACGTAAAACCGTTTGTAGAAAGGGTACTACATCCTGCCTCACTTGTTGAGTACATGGGAGGAGGGGTGGCAAGGCGGGAGAGTTTACTAGGTCGTAAGACATATGTAACCTGGATGTTCGTTGTCAAAACAGATGTTGTCAACAAGGCTTGAAGGAGCGACTGGTGGGTGAGTGGGGGGTGGAGACCTATAGCGTGTCACCGTTGGAAGAGACGGGCCGCCTCGCACCTCTGCTTTATCACAAACATCATGTTTGGAGCCCTCTCCACCCAGTAACTGAGTCATAAACGTTATCATCTGTCATGAGTGTCTATTCAACAGCATCAACGTTTCCCAAGACGAGATAACGTTTTGGAATGTTGTCGGTCTTGGCTTTTCGTTGTATGATATCCCTTGACCTTGGTTAAGATGTAAACTGTAATCTATATTCACATAGTGATATGAGATGTGTCTGTGTGTGTTTGCATGTAAGATAAAACACCCTTAAACGCACGCATTGCTGGTACCCATTGCATCACCTGGTACCACCAAAGAATACTGAGACATGCAAAACTTACCAGATGGAGTGATGCATGTTTGGTGTTGTGCACATTTCCAGAGGGTGACATTTGACGGCGTGTGTGTGTGTGCCTGTGGCCGCCCACGCCCACACAGGCAGGCAGGCAGGCAGGGACGGGCGGGGCGAGGGCGGCAGGGAAGACCACAGCGGGCACCCACACAGTTCCGTTGTGACCCCCGGCCCGCCAGGCAGCGTGGACGCCTGTGGTCCCCGCGCCTCCCCGACACGCGCGCGCGACCATCTCCACCACTCCCTCCTGTCATCGTCGCTCGCTCATCTTACTGGGTACTACAGATTGAAATTGAAATTGAAATTGATACAGATTGTTCGCTGTTGCAAGCCTTGCCTTGGCAATTACTGTCTTGTTGCGTCGCGTTGCAAGTGATGTTTTCTTGTCTTATCAGGTGGAAATTATAAGGTTTGAAGGGTCGACTGTGATGTGGTGACCTCTAAGCTCGAGTGTGTGAAGTGTGACGCAACAGTAAACAGACCGTCACAGTGACGTACTGTTTGGTGAAGTGTGACGCAACAGTAAACAGACCCTCATAGTGACGCACTGTTTGAGTGTGGTGAAGTGTGACGCAACAGTAAACAACGTCACGTGACGCACTGTTCGGTGCAGTGTGACGCAACCGTAAACAGACCGTCACAGTGACGCACTGTTCGGTGAAGTGTGACGCAACAGTAAACAGACCGTCATAGTGACGGACTGTTTGAGTGTGGTGAAGTGTGACGCAACAGTAAACAGACCGTCACAGTGACCCTCTGTTTGAGTGTGGTGAAGTGTGACGCAACAGTAAACAGACCGTCACAGTGACCCTCTGTTCGAGTGTGGTGAAGTGTGACGCAACAGTAAACAGACCGTCACAGTGACCCTCTGTTTGAGTGTGGTGAAGTGTGACGCAACAGTAAACAGACCGTCACAGTGACGGACTGTTTGAGTGTGGTGAAGTGTGACGCAACAGTAAACAGACCGTCACAGTGACCCTCTGTTTGAGTGTGGTGAAGTGTGACGCAACAGTAAACAGACCGTCACAGTGACCCTCTGTTTGAGTGTGGTGAAGTGTGACGCAACAGTAAACAGACCGTCACAGTGACCCTCTGTTTGAGTGTGGTGAAGTGTGCCTCCCAACATATTTTACTTCATATATAAAAAACAAAGAACACAAGCCTAGTTTATGCATACCGCACCCTGTAAATTGTAAAAAGTAAATGAAAATTTAAGAAACCGTTTTAAGATTGAATAAGATTCTCTCGATCAATCAATGCATAGCTAACATTTACCATCAGTTGTGAGAGTAAGACACGCAGAACCATCCCTGTGTCTCAGCTTCGTGTAATGGGAGGAAAAAGTGTATCGTAATTTGTCAGGGGAGCGAGAGTGGGACAAAAACAGGAGGAGCGGTGCATGTGATAATGTATGCCGCAGCTTGCCCCTCACCCACCCCGCCCTCTAACCCACCTCTCCCCTCGTTACGGCATCACCCCGAGGGGAAACCATCACTAAATTATTAGCGTATTAGCGTACTTGACAAGGATCCAGGGGTCAGATTCACGAAGCAGTTACGCAAGTACTTACGAACCTGTACATCTTTTCTCAATCTTTGGCGGCTTTGTTTACAATTATTAAACAGTTAATCAGCTCGAAAGCACAAGTAGGCTGTTTATAACAATAACAACAGTTGATTGGGAGCTTTTCATGTTTGTAAACTGTTTAATAAATGTAACCAAAGCCGTCAAAGATTAAGGAAAGATGTACACGTTCGTAAGAACTTGCATAACTGTTTCGTGAATCTGGCCCAAGGACGGAGAGAAGTGTTGTCACCTTTGTTTCCCGTTAGTACCGTGTCTCAGCCGCGTTACTGTGACAGTCTCTGCACTCCTGTATTACACTTAAGGCCAGGCAACACAAGGAGGGATATGCTTTATGGTGGCAAACTGGTCGGTGCTTCACCGCCTGCCTGGCAGCCCGCGACCTGAGCTATTAGGCTGTGATGGCCAGGTTCCCAGAGGGCAGGGCGGCGGCGGCGCTCACCTCTGGGATGGCGATGGATGCCACGGCTCTTAAGTATTCCTCCTGTTTACTGCCTCCGGTTCTCAACTCGGCCACTTGAGCTCTCACTACTTTTTTGTGTTTGGTGAAGATGTGTTCTCTGTGGTGGTTCAGGTTTTGGCTGCTAATGTTGGTGTTTATAATGTCACCGTTGATGGTATCAGTAATAGCTGGTTCTGTAGTTACGTGCTGTACTGTTGCTTCTCTTAGTGTAGTTACGTGCTGTACTGTTGCTTCTCTTAGTGTAGTTACGTGCTGTACTGTTGCTTCTCTTAGTGTAGTTACGTGCTGTACTGTTGCTTCTCTTAGTGTAGTTACGTGCTGTACTGGTCCTTCTCTTAGTAACTGCTGAGTCTATGATGGTGTTACTACTGCTGCTGCTGCTGCGGTCGTTATTGCTGTTTATATTATTGTTTACATTTTAGCTGGCAATTGAGGGTGTTGATACTATTACTGTTGATGATAACCTTGCTGCTCTTACTGTTGTCGTTACTACTGCTCTTGACAACACGACAGTTATGCGCATTTTGGTAAACAGCCGTGTTCTCTTGTTCTGTGTAGTGGCTCTGGCAGTCACTGCCATCAGCTAATTATGTATACACACACACACACACACACACACACACACACACACACACACACACACACACACACACACACACACACACACACACACACACACACACTGTGATGTGGTGATGATGTGATGTGGTGGAGGCTGACGCCATACACAATTTCAAATGTAGATATGATAGAGCCCAGTAGGCTCAGGAACCTGTAGACCTGTTGATTGACAGTTGAGAAGCGGGACCAAAGAGCTAAAGCTCAACCCCCGCAAGCACAAATAGGTGAGTAGACTGTGTCGTGCCCTTTAGGCAGACCCATCCGACTTTGCCTAGTTAAAAAGGTTCACTGCATCCGACTAGACAAGTTTTTTTTTGTATTTCGCTCTACCTTAACGGAAATTGTTTATAAATGCGAGGAAAAATATAGAGAAATTAATAACAAAATTTGGATTATATAACTTGTCGTGAACTGAAGTTGTAGTTCATTAATTTTGTCGGTATGTTATTCGTTGTAAAGTGTGGAGTTCCACGTTGTTCTCATATGAACAACAACTTATTCGCACTTTCAAAAGCGGTGATGCCATAATAATTGTTTTCACGTTTAATTCAAGACTGTGTGTTTGTGGGGGCTAACGAGAGTGTCCTCTGATTGTTTTGTTCAGATTGTCATGCGCTTCACTTGACATTACAAAAGAACGTAAATCTGCATCAATAATTAAGGCGAGGGATGAGGTGAAAGTGAGCCGTACTATAACAGAATTTTGGTAACATATACACGAGAGAACTGTTGTTTCCAGCGGTGTTGAGAGAGCTGGTAACTCATCAACACATGAGTGGGAAGGGCTACCTACTGGGTGATCATACAAGAGATACAGTACGTGTGTTAATATTAACATGGCGAGAGAAGCAAGCCTGCCGCATGGAGGCTTCTCTTGGTATCGTTGAACTGGTATCTGCTTATCACATCTGCGCCTGAAGCAACGTGTCCATTATCCTTATGAAGCGCGCAAGTTGAACATTCCAGCGTACATATTAGTCCATCTCGGGGTGGATACTCTCCAAGGTGTACGACGACACGCCCTTCAACACTGCTTGTTGCGCACCCTGATGCGCTCTCGTCCTTCCGCCTGCACCCTCCCCACACCACTTACTGAAGACACGCCCGTCACACTTGTTGCAACGGTTATGGAACTGAAAAATAAGATTATATTCAAAAGTGCAAAAGCACAGAAGTTCAACATTTATATGTTAAGTAGAGCAAGAACTGGTTGGTGGCGACGGTGCTCCACCCAAGACGACTTCTGCTGGCTAGTGCCCTCCTGAGCTCTCACTTCCCTGGTCTTGGTTCACCCTCAGTCTTTCCTCTCGCTCACACCTTTTGTCTTCCATTGTTATATTAACATATTTTGTAACATCCACATTTGTACGACCATTCTAGACTGTATAAAAGCTAAAGTTAGTTTCAAAGAGTCAAGTATGTGACATTAAAAGTCTCATCTCGGAGAATGGCTTGTTATAGATGGGCAGGTAATTAGATAGCTAGTACTGTCAGACTTTGGATGTATTACGGGGATATCCTCAAGAACGCCAGAGTCAATACGTAATTGCAAAGCTCCAGACATCTCATACTGACATGTCTAAGAAAGTCTAATGACTGAAAATTCTAGACTGTAATCGTGAAAGTATGATCCAGTTCCTACTCTCGGAGCTTACACATAGAGTACTCAGGAGCTTACTCATAGAGTACTCAGGGGCTTCCACATAGAGTACTCAGGAGTTTACTCATAGAGTACTCAGGAGCTTACTCATAGAGTACTCAGAAGCTTCCACATAGAGTACTCAGAAGCTTCCACATAGAGTACTCAAAAGCTTACTCATAGAGTACTCAGGAGCTTCCACATAGAGTACTCAGAAGCTTCCACATAGAGTACTCAGAAGCTTCCACATAGAGTACTCAAAAGCTTACTCATAGAGTACTCAAAAGCTTACTCATAGAGTACTCAGGACTGGGAGATTCGTCATCTGCAGCCACCTATCACAGGTAACAGAAGGTCAAGTTAATGCTGGTAAGTATTGTCCGAGTGCGTGGCCTTGCCCTCACTGCAGCCTCCTGTTGTCCTGCCACACTCAACAACTCCCTCAGTTGATTAGGACTTTTGAAGGGGGGGGGGAAGGATTTTCCGAGAAAAGCACAATACTTGTCTCAGTTTTAATTCGCGTAGCAAGACAATCGCGACGTCTAAGATTACAAATTAGTATATAAGTAGTGATGAGATCAGTTTCCATTCCACTCATTATGTTTCGTTTGAAAACTCATAAAGCAACCCGTCCTCAGACCAAGACCATTCTATCCAGCTGTCGACCCCAAAACTGCGTTCATCAATTTTAACACTGTTCATTCAAATTAGAACTTTTCTTATATATAAGTAATGATTCTTAGTAATGGACTTGAGTCGAGGACGGGTTGTTTTGTTCGAACCACAACGCTATAAATGCTTCACTCACGTACTACAAATACAAATAATCGTCAACAGAACCTAAACACCTAATCTAACATAACCAATGCCTAAATATGCACAATATGCTAATATATAATAATATTAATTTATATATGAGAAAAGTTCTATTTTAAATTAACAGCATGTTAAAATTGATGAATGCGTCTTTGGGATCGACCGCTGGATTGAATGGACTCTGTCTGAGGACAGGTTGCTAACATTTACAGAAAGCTTAAATATGTCTCCCATGTATTGGGTGAAGTACTCGACAAGCCCAACTAATCACGCAGATGAAAGAAAATAGTCATTTGTGTATTGACGAACTTTCCATTCGTAGCAGCAGTGGGCGAGGATATACATGGTGAGGGTTAATGTGTCGCGATTGTTCCCTTAATATAGTAGAGGTGACACCTTTAGCCACACCCAAGTTGTACCCAACCTTTGTTTAATGCTCCACTCTGTAGCACCGTGACTGTGTTTATGCTTGTGTTTATTCATGACTACTGTAAACTTGTGAATGGATGGGTTGTATTAAACTCACACTTTATATGTGTTATGAAAACATCGGTAAATGTATGCTGTCTGAAACAGAAGCTCAAAAAAAAAGTTAACATTTATGACAATAAGATGAGAGATAGTGTTAAGATAAGCCCATAACTCCTGTGCTCATTGTATTTAAGTAGAGCCCCAGCGGTTAGTCCCCGATGATGAGCAGTGACTCATCGTAATTAGTTAAAGGTGATTAAATAGATTTAGGTGATTGGGAAAATTGAATGAGGTAGAACATCTTCGACGTGGATAATATTGACTCTCTTGGAGAGTTGCTGAGTTAATATGTTTTGTGCTCTGTCTCTCTCTCTCTCTCTCTCTCTCTCTCTCTCTCTCTCTCTCTCTCTCTCTCTCTCTCTCTCTCTCTCTCTCTCTCTCTCTCTCTCTCTCTCTCTCTCTTGATATTAACCTTTGTAAGCATAAGTGTAAACCTGCGTCTCAGACCAACAGGAGCCAGTCACCACATTGTTCACCTCGCCATTGCTTGTCCACGCCAGCACCGGCACACACACCGCCTCTCTTCCAGCAACAGATATGACGGCCCAAGACTATAGACATGTTCTCTCGTCAGGTTGAGACGTTACTGCCACCGCCAACAACTGTCTGGACGTGTCTCTGTCATTGTGAATGTCCGTGACGTCTCGCACCCCTGCCGTCCCCTGTCTGACCAGTCCCACTACCACTCGCTCTTCACTGTCTTCGCCGCGTTGAGAATGTTTTGTCGGTTATTGTGGTGATAACTGGAGCACAAGAGATATTATCACCGTAGGTGAGGGAAGTGATCCCGGTGTGTTGCTGCTGGTAGTGTGTGTTGTGTGACAGGAGGACTACCTTGACCACCACTACCGGCTTACTTCACATAAGATACAACAGCGGTGCGAGGCATTAAGGTTAGCATCGCCATAAATGTCGTACCCAAATCTTGCCGGCACACCGAGTCACAACACAGAGGTCTGGACTTTAACGCTCCTCAAGTCATAAACTTTGTGAACTTGTAGAGAAGATGGCCACTTGGTCAGACATTGGTGACAAATGTAGAAACGCTGCTAATATATACGGAGCGACACTCGTTACTTTGACATTAGCCGTACACTCATAGATATTATCACTAACATCTCTAAAATAAAGGACAGATACAACGAGAATAGATTATTAGACATGGCCGAAACACTTTATATCAAACACTGGGCCATTTCTCAGCAGCCAGCTTACACCCAGATACGTGCTTCCATTGACAAGACGCAGCTTTCAGTTTACACCACACCAACACCTCCAGTAGTTCCCTGATGATGCCGGGCAAGATCACCTCTTTCTGCTCTCTTCACATCTCCTTGCAAGATATATCAGCCTACTGCTGAATCTGTACATTCATACTGACTTCTGCCATTGATGTTGCTAGAGAGTCCGTTAGCGACTCGCGTCAAGCAAATTACAAATGTAAAATTAACCTTTGAAATGTTAATATTTCAACTTTTCCAAGTGAAGGAAATAACAAATATAGAGAAGATTCGTGCTGAAAGCATTAATTGTTTCGGTCATACAGTAACTAATATACATGCCACATATATAAATAATTGCATTTATATGTATTTCTGAGAGATATTCCTCTTGGAGATTATATTAGTATGAAGACAAATTTCATTGTTGCCAAATTTCCACGCAAGTTATTACAATTTCAATTGACCCGAAAGATAAACATTACACGTAATATCATTACTTGGGTACTATACAACTTTCATATCTTGAGGTTATCTTGAGATGATTTCGGGGCTTTAGTGTCCCCGCGGCCCGGTCCTCCACAAGGCCTCCACCCCCAGGAAGCAGCCCGTGACAGCTGACTAACTCCCAGGTACCTATTTACTGCTGGTAACAGGAGCATCAGGGTGAAAGAAACTCTGCCCATCGTTTCTCGCCGGCGCCCGGGATCGTACCCGGGACCACAGGATCATGCGTCCAGTGTTCTGTCCGCTCAGCCACCGGCTCCCTTCTTACGACGCTCATAGTCGTAAGAAACTTCGTAATATTCAGGGAAACATCTAGACATGAATTTTGAATTGATGTTTACCAATAATTATACCAAAAAATTCCATTAATCATACTGTTCGAATATATTTAGAACATAGTGATCCCTTACTCTTTGATTTAAAATACCGGGTATGTTTAGTCAATATGTGTTAGAGCTGTAATGATCGAGACGTAGGAAATACCTCAAGAGTACGTCACCACACTCACAGCGACGTCACTGCACTCACAGCGACGTCACTACCCTCACAGCGACGTCACCACACTCACAGCGACGTCACCACACTCACAGCGACGTCACCACACTAACAGCGACGTCACCACACTCACAGCGACGTCACCACACTCACAGCGACGTCACTACACTCACAGCGACGTCACCACACTCACAGCGACGTCACCACACTCACAGCGACGTCACCACACTCACAGCGACGTCACCACACTCATAGCGACGTCACCACACTCACAGCGACGTCACCACACTCACAGCGACGTCACCACACTCACAGCGACGTCACCACACTCACAGCGACGTCACTACACTCACAGCGACGTCACTACACTCACAGCGACGTCACTACACTCACAGCGACGTCACCACACTCACAGCGACGTCACCACACTCACAGCGACGTCACCACACTCACAGCGACGTCACCACACTCACAGCGACGTCACCACACTCACAGCGACGTCACCACACTCACAGCGACGTCACTACACTCACAGCGACGTCACTGCACTCACAGCGACGTCACCACACTCACAGCGACGTCACCACACTCACAGCGACGTCACTACACTCACAGCGACGTCACCACACTCACAGCGACGTCACCACACTCACAGCGACGTCACTACACTCACAGCGACGTCACTACACTCACAGCGACGTCACCACACTCACAGCGACGTCACTACACTCACAGCGACGTCACTACACTCACAGCGACGTCACCACACTCACAGCGACGTCACTACACTCACAGCGACGTCACCACACTCACAGCGACGTCACCACACTCACAGCGACGTCACCACACTCACAGCGACGTCACCACACTCACAGCGACGTCACTACACTCACAGCGACGTCACCACACTCACAGCGACGTCACCACACTCACAGCGACGTCACCACACTCACAGCGACGTCACTACACTCACAGCGACGTCACCACACTCACAGCGACGTCACTACACTCACAGCGACGTCACCACACTCACAGCGACGTCACCACACTCACAGCGACGTCACCACACTCACAGCGACGTCACCACACTCACAGCGACGTCACCACACTCACAGCGACGTCACCACACTCACAGCGACGTCACTACACTCACAGCGACGTCACTACACTCACTTCCAGACTGGAACTTAACATCCTGGAATCCAGTCATATTGCTCAGCTGAGCGACATTGAATACCTGAGCGACATTAAACACCTAAGCGATATTGAATACCTGAGCGACATTAAACACCTGAGCGGTATTGAATACCTGAGCGATATTGAACACCTGAGCGATATTGAACACCTGAGCGACATTAAACACCTGAGCGACATTAAACACCTGAGCGACATTAAACACCCGAGTGACATTAAACACCTGAGCGACATTAAACACATGAGCGACATTAAACACCTGAGCGACATTAAACACATGAGCGACATTAAACACCTGAGCGACATTAAACACATGAGCGACATTAAACACCTGAGCGACATTAAACACATGAGCGACATTAAACACCTGAGCGACATTAAACACCTGAGCGACATTAAACACATGAGCGACATTAAACACCTGAGCGACATTAAACACCTGAGCGACATTAAACACCTGAGCGACATTAAACACCTGAGCGACATTAAACACATGAGCGACATTAAACACCTGAGCGACATTAAACACATGAGCGACATTAAACACCTGAGCGACATTAAACACCTGAGCGACATTAAACACCTGAGCGACATTAAACACATGAGCGACATTAAACACCTGAGCGACATTAAACACATGAGCGACATTAAACACCTGAGCGACATTAAACACCTGAGCGACATTAAACACCCGAGTGACATTAAACACCTGAGAGCCATTGCCTCCGTTGTTTACACCTTAATTTAGTCTTGTACAGCGCGTTTATTCCTCTGGATAAACATAGATTGTTTTGATATGTTTTTAACTAACGTTGATTTTTATAAATCCTTGAACTTTATTTCTAATTTAATACTGATGAAAGCGTATTATCTTGTAAACAAATATTTTCAACAAATATTTAAATATAACAAATATTTACTTCAAATGTAGAATAAATCAGCAGTAAAGGTTAGTCAGGCAAAGAGAACGTTAGGAAGAAACTAATTATTATTATTATTATTTTCTACCACAGACGTGGCCACACATTTACAATGCTAAACAGCATATTTACATTTTCTTCTGCCCTCCATGGACAGTGTGGGAGATCTGTTAAATATATATAGTTCAGCGAACATATCCACAAGGGCCGTGATGAGGGTTCGAACCTACGTCCGGGATGATCCCGGACGTAGTTCGTAGATATAGTTTAGTGATTTATTGAACAATCAACCACAGAAGGTGATTATAGTGCTTTTAAAATGCTATTCTAACCTACAAACACAAATACACAGATTTACGTCTGTCCCACATAAACAGTGTTCGAGGTGTGTTTTTCCATTGATAGTGGCGCACAGTTATACTTGGGCCGGACGGTAGAGCGACGGTCTCGCTTCATGCAGGTCGGCGTTCAATCCCCAACCGTCAAAGTGGTTGGTAGGGGGAGTGGGGGGTAGGAATAGCCTAAGCTACTCTATCCCTTTGAGATGTATTATTTCCTTGTCTCAATAAACATACTTAAACTTGAAAGTGGTTGGACACCATTCCTTCCCCCCCCCCCCCGTCCCATCCCAAATCCTTATCCTGACCCCTTCCAAGTGCTACATAGTAGTAATGGCTTCGTGCTTTCCCCTGATATTCCCCGTCCCTTCCTTAAGGCACCGGGAGGGTAACGACGGGGTGGGGGGGGGGGGGGGGGGCACACTGTCCGGGCTGTCAGGTCTAGCGACACTTATTACAGG
Organism: Procambarus clarkii; assembly: GCF_040958095.1. Classification (NCBI taxonomy): domain Eukaryota; kingdom Metazoa; phylum Arthropoda; class Malacostraca; order Decapoda; family Cambaridae; genus Procambarus; species Procambarus clarkii. Next base: position 18,724,018 of record NC_091205.1, read on the forward strand.
TTACTGTAAGTGGCGGGGTGGTGGGGGGCGGGGTTGTCACTTAGGGGTGCTAGTGGTTTAGTTATATAGGCCAGCGGTAGTGTTGATGGCTGAGAGCTGATGACCCTAACACTCCCCCTCCCCCTCCCCCTCTCTCTCTCTCTCTCTCTCTCTCTCTCTCTCTCTCTCTCTCTCTCTCTCTCTCTCTCTCTCTCTCTCTGCTCTCTCTCTAAGACCCAAAGACGGCTGGGCCACATAATAATCAAAGCACACAATCAGTTAATTGTTCCTCCATACAGACTCGGAGCAGCAGACGCAGCTTGGCTGAGTACCATTGGCATTTCCAATGAGCCAGGTGTATAGCGCTTGTTGTTGGGTGAGATTGTCTTGGAGCCTTATATGTGGTGGCGGTGTTGGGGCGCCTTCGTCAGGAGGCGCTCCGTCTTCACCAGTATTGTTTCACCAAGACTAACATGGCAAGAAGGAATTGGTCTACGCTTGGTAATTCATCCTTGTGCTGTTATTCACTGTAATGTAGAGTGGCTGCCTTAAAGGAGGAGTGCGTGTATACACACATTGTTGGCCTAGCTAGCTTTAAGGTTATCGCGGGCAGTATTAATGTAAATCTTGCTCATGCAAGGAAATGTATATGTTTATCTCTCAGAATGTTTGGTAATATGTTTATTGCTTGTGATGTGTGTCTATGTATGTATTAACACGATGTACTCAACGGGGTGAGAATAGCTTGAGCTACCTCATCCCTTTGTGTGTATTTTACCTCAATAAACTTATTTCAATTCAATTTCAATTTCAATTTGCTCATGTAGTAGAGGCTGGGTGGCCTTTGTGTCTTACATAGGTGAGCGAAACGTTACTGCCAGTTACTGTCATTTGTTTGGTTCACTGTGTGGTGACACGTTTGTTGCTCTGAGGGTCTCTCCTTACTCTGTGCCGGCTGGTAATGACCACAAAACTAATGTAATGTGTTGTGAAAGTGTAGAAATCATTTGAGAACTCTGTGAGATATGTGTTGCCTAAAGCATACTTGTAACAAGTAAACCAAACCCGTATATGATTCCCGATAAGAATGCATTCTTATCATGTTCCTGACAAAATCATGTAAGTTAAGTATGAATGTTTAGACATTCATTCATTGTAGAGAGTTGTGTTTTGAAGTAGACGTGAAGTAGAGACCAGGCGGGGGAAGGAGGTGATCTACTCGTCCCCCACGACTACCTACTCGGCGTGGAGACGGTTAGGTGGTGGTGGAGACGGACAGGTAGTGGTGGAGACGGTTAGGTGGTGTTGGAGACGGACAGGTAGTGGTGGAGACGGGCAGGTGGTGGTGGAGACGGACAGGTAGTGGTGGAGACGGTCAGGTGGTGGTGGAGACGGTCAGGTGGTGGTGGAGACGGACAGGTAGTGGTGGAGACGGACAGGTAGTGGTGGAGACGGTCAGGTAGTCTTGGAGACTTGTTGAAAACGACAGAAGTTGTTCGTATGGCATGGAATACGAACTATAGGCAGCAGCCATTAAGCCTGGGCCAGACTGTTGTGTCTCCTGATGAGGTAGTTGTCCACCTGTTTGTTGCTCGTAGTTATTGAGCACTTAAGATAAGACTTAGAGGTTATTACGGGGGGATCCAGCATGTGCGAGGCGTTGTGGTCATCGCGTTACGCCTCGTAAGGGTCAAGGGTCATCACCAGCTTGACACATAATGACCAACATATATTGTCATTATGGAAGCTCTGGCTGGTAATGTATGGTGATGACCTCCAGTTACATTAAGCAGTGTTTACAGTGTTATTTGAACTAAGGTGGTGAAAGGTTGTGATGGTTTGAGAAGGCGGGCGACCACACGGCGACCAGACCAGACCAGACCAGACTGCAAGTCACGTCCCATTACACCCCAGCTGGTTACTGTTGTAAAACCACTTCAGTTTGCTACTCTTGTTGAATGTTCAATAGATCACTATGCACGGTAGCAGCTCTCTAACAATTTTCAATGTAGGACAGATGAAAATGTGTATGCTGGCCGCTATTGTAAACATGCACGGGCACGTCTCTGGCAGGAAACTAAAGAGGATAAAAAAACTTACAGCTTTCTCGAGGTCTTCATTTGGCGTGATTCATTGGTCAACTTCTTGTAATATCTCAAGTCAATCTGCCGGATGTCTTTAGATCATATCTGGAGAGCAGCCTGGTATAAATATTTAAGTACTGCTGTATTAACATACAGTATACTGAAGACTTGCAAGGTGTTTATCTATCATGTTACCACCTGCTGCGCTTTCTTGTAGCGAATCTGACGCGCCTTTTAGTAGTGTCTGTTGAGCCGCCACAGCTGAGACTCGATGTTTGGTTAGGACTCCCGCCCTCTTGTCTTACATCTCTCTTACCTTCTTGTTTCGTATTCTGTATATATATGAGTCTGTCGTTCGTTACAGCGTTCCTCCAGGTTCCCTCCGATAGATTGTTATTGGTTGTTTCACCGGCTTCCTGCAGCAGGTGTTGGTTGTGCGCGGCTGTACCTCGGCCCAACACTCACAAAACAACCCCTCTCGGCATTTTAGGTCATCTTGTGTAAGCTAAAGTACCCCACTGCGGTGGGTCCCTCCCCTGACTCGCCCTAGCTAATGGTTCAGGACAGCTACACTGGGTTATCTGAGTGTAGCCGTGCGGGGTCCCGCTCAGCCTCACCACACGTTTCTTTACCTAAAGCAGCTCAGCATCGGTGTGTGGGACCAGGTAATGGCATCTTCCCTACAAGAGACCCACCTGAGCGTCCAAACAGTGGTCTTACCTCAGTTATCTTATATTAGGGCCGGGCCGACGCCTTTACGGGGAGAGTATAGGTATGTATTGCCGTCTGCGGTATGGCCTATAGAGACAACTTGGCAGGTGAGGCCTAGCTGGTATTGTCCGTCGGGTGGGAGCCGACCCCAGCCCTACACCCGCCTCACCGCGCCATGTTCCGCTCACCTCTCTTTAATCCCACTTTCTTCCTGCCTGGAAAAGCGATTTGTTATTTCTATTTTGGGTATAGAAGCAACGGCCGTGCATATTGCACAGTTGCTTCAAAATGATCGAGGATGGATGAGGATGACTTGTTGCATTAATTTAAGTTCAACTTTGTGTTTCATCGACTGAATATTTATAGTGAATAATTCTGCATGTTTGATATAGAGTGATGGTATATGACATTCAGTGGTGGGAGTTCCTCGTCGGCAGACAATGTGTGTGGCTGCTTTTTCTACCATATATTTATACAATGCTAACCACCATATTTACATTATCGTCTGTCTCACACAGACAGGGTTGTAAGCAACCTTGTACAGCTCTACAACCACACATGGTGACTCAAGTCCTTCTACAATGCTAACTGGTATACTTTTCATCTGTTCTACACAGACAGGGTTAGAGGTCTCGTCTCCTATAAGGGAATGTCTAATGCTCGAGAAGAATATCACCGTTGCTAGACAAAGTCTTACCCTCCGTCTGCCTCGCTAAGATATAAGAACATTTCTTGAGGTCAATAATTTTTCCTGTTGTCACAAAACTTGGATATTTCACCTGCGATTTCCTGAAGAGGGCGGAGCAAGCAAGTGCTTGGCTGCTTAGGAGGAAGTGCGTTACTTATGTTGTAAAGTGAAAGCGGGTTATAAGGCCCAGCTCACAGTAACGTGGACCACCTCCGTCACCTCCCTTAAAAAATTTGCAATAAATGCAAAATTTTCATTTCTTTCATTATTATGCACCCCATACCCATGCCGTGGGCGGTGGTGGAAAGGGTTACAGAGGCACATGATGGGTTCAGGAACTGAACCCTCTAGTTCGTTTAGCTCAGCAAGTGACAATCTTTTGACGCTAGTTACACAATTGTTAATGTTACATATACATAAGAATTTACCATTTGATGTGGGCGACGTCTTTCATTGAAAGTGGGTGAGTGAGAGATATCCAACTGTGAGTGAGAGATATCTAGCTGCGAGGAATAAATGTCCAGCCGTAAGTTAGAGATATCCAGCTGTGAGGGAGAAATATCCAACTCTGAGTGAGAGATATCCAGCTGCGAGTGAGAGAGATCCAGCTGTTAGTGAGAGATATCCAGCTGTGAGTGAGATATCCAGCTGTGAGTGAGAGATATCCAGCTGCGAGTGAGAGAGATCCAGCTGCGAGTGAGAGATATTAAGCTGTGAGTGAGAGATATCCAGCTGTGAGTGAGAGATATCCAGCTGTGAGTGAGAGATATCCAGTTGCGAGTGAGAGATATTCAGCTGTGAGTGAGAGATATCCAGCTGTGAGTGAGAGATATCCAGCTGCGAGTGAGTGAGATCCAGCTGTGAGTGAGAGATATCCAACTGTGAGTGAGAGATATCCAACTGTGAGAGAGATATCCAACTGTGAGTGAGAGATATTCAACTGTGAGTGAGAGATATCCAACTGTGAGAGATATCCAACTGTGAGTGAGAGATATCCAACTGTGAGTGAGAGATATCCGACTGTGAGTGAGAGATATTCAACTGTGAGTGAGAGATATTCAACTGTGAGTGAGAGATATTCAACTGTGAGTGAGAGATATCCAGCTGTGAGTGAGAGATATCCAACTGTGAGTGAGAGATATCCGACTGTGAGTGAGAGATATCCAGCTGTGAGTGAGAGATATCCAGCTGTGAGTGAGAGATATTCAACTGTGAGTGAGAGAGATCCAGCTGTGAGTGAGAGATATCCAGTTGTGAGTGAGAGATATCCAGCTGTGAGAGATATCCAACTGTGAGTGAGAGATATCCAACTGTGAGTGAGAGATATCCAACTGTGAGTGAGAGATGCCAAACTGTGAGTGAGAGATATCCAGCTGTGAGTGAGAGATATCCAGTTGTGAGTGAGAGATATCCAACTGTGAGTGAGAGATATCCAGTTGTGAGTGAGAGATATTCAACTGTGAGTAAGAGAGATCCAACTGTGAGTGAGAGATATCCAGCTGTGAGAGAGATATCCAGTTGTGAGTGAGAGATATGCAACTGTGAGTGAGAGATATCCGACTGTGGAGTGAGAGATATCCAGTTGTGAGTGAGAGATATCCAACTCTATAGCGTAGCGTACATGCGTCAAGTGCCATGTTGAGTAAGGATCATTTACATATAAATGTATTATTCCCTGCAGGTGAGTGGCACTATGTGATTCTAGACACGTCAGTGTGAGGCCTTTACCGCAGGTGGGTCGGGAGGGAGGCAGGAACCACTGCCAACACTACATGATAAACCACAGTGGCACCTGAGGGATATATTCCCCAAGGCGTAATATGTGAGGACGGAGGCTGATATCTTAGTATGCTGCGATGTCATCCTCATGATCCTGCATTATCTCTATGTGTGACTCACTAGCCTGTGATGACTGGCATCTTGATCAGCCAGAATATTGTCATGCTATAACTGTAATAGTTCTTGACTGTATTAGTGGCATTGTTTCTAGATTCTGTATTGGCTTAAGGAGAACTTGTGTACCCTATTAACTCTTTTCCTGATTAATTATAGAACTCTTAGATAATGATGACAACATTGTTGATATTATGACTAAACTAGCGGTCGTAAGTGGGCGTTATAATGACAGACAAGCTTAGGGCTAATGACTCGCTCTCTGATATAGATGCAATACCGGTGGTTAAGGCGAGTGGTGATTATTTTTGCAGGAATATTCCTGCGCGGGCCCTAAGCCTCTGGCTGGCCCACTAAGTGTTGCTTGTTTCTGTTTTACTTGAGCGGAGTATGAGTATTTATGACTCGTATGGTCGCTTCAGTAAGATTTTGTCCCATGTGTTTAACAACTTCTGCTCTCTTGAATCTAAGTTGAAATCTTAATGGGTTTGTAACTGTGCACTGTGTTAGATAATGTTCCAAAGGTCTGTCGGGCATTTCTCCACAGTGCTGACATTTCCTCTCATCTTCCGGAACCTGCTTGATACCTGCTTGATAGGGTTCTAGGAGTTCTTCTACTACCCAAGCCCGGCCCGAGGTCAGGCTTGACTTGTGAGAGTTTGGTCCACCAGACTGTTGCTTGGAGTGGCCCGCAGGCCCACATACCCATCACAGCCCGGTTGGTCCGGCACCTGTAAGCCTATTTCCCATGTACATGGGTATCCAAGCCTGATGCGATGTAAGTGTACTTCTGTTGTTCTTCTGCTCCCTTTCATCAAAATAAGTGGTTCGTAGTTGGTTGAATTCTTGTATCAACCCGCAGATCCTGATGTTGCAACTGCTGTGTCGTGGTCACTGTACATCTTTTGTATTGCTCTGTTTCTAATTACTTTCTTAATCTGTGATAAACTCTGTTGTAAATGTCTACATTTCTTCTTTTATTTGCAAGTTTTGCAGGTTTGTCTGCAATATCATTTCCTATTATTCCCACATGACTTGGCACCCAGTTGATAAGTACCCAACGGCCTTGACGTTTGAGTGTTTGCAGTAATGATATGATATTTGTGATCACACGGATGTTATCACGCATGTGCTCTTGTTGCAAGGTTTCAATGGCAGTTCTCGAATCTGTATGTATGATAACTTGTTGTCGGTGTTCAGCAAGAACATGTTCCAAAGCCTTCTGAATGGCTAGCATCTCTGTTTGTAAAGTTGAACACCCATTTGAGAGTCTCCAACTATTTACAGTTTCCTGCCTTAATTTCAGCTTCGGTTTCTTGTCCCTGCTGGTCTACTGATCCATCTGTGAAGTATGTGAAGCTGTCAGACGCCAAGTTTGCTTTTATATGCATCTGTGCAATGTTACGTAGCAGATGAGGATTAGTCTCGTTCTTTTTTCCTTCAAGAACCATAATCTTAAAGTCTGCTGGCGGAGATTCCCAAGGGGCTTGCATAACTAAGTCTGAATGTATTTCGTCGACACCCCTCTCAGTGACTGTGTTTGTTATATCGAATGTACTGATGGTGTTTATCGCACAATGGGTCCACCTGTTGCTATTGGAGGCTCTTCTGTCTCGAGTTAGTGCTCCAGTGATTATATCTTTAAGTGAACTGATTCTAGGTCTAGTCAATATCTTGGTTAGCATGCACGCAGTAATCCCTTTTACCTTTATTTCAATCGACGTTAGCTTGGTTTCTAGTCTTAGGTTCAGTATTTTAGTCCATCTGGGAGCTCCTGTTATGACTCGCATTGCATCATTTTGAAGAACCTCAACGTTTGCCCACTGACCAGGAGAAAGAGCGAGTAAGGCAGGCGCTGCATAATCAACTAGGGAACAAACGGCGTGTATGTAAAACATTCTTAACACTTTGTGTCCCGCTCCTAGACGGGGCCCTGTGATTGCTCTCATTATATTCAGAGTGGTGATGATGATGGTGATGACGATTATGATGATAACAACGATGACACCATCAACATGTGCACAGTTACCACCAATATATACACATACACACACACACAAACATGTGCACATTTACCACCAATATGTACACACACACACACGCAAACATGTGCACAGTTACCACCAATATGTACACACACACACACACACACACACACAAACATGTGCACATTTACCATCAATATGTACACACACACACAAACACACACACACACACACAAACATGTGCACAGTTACTACCAATATGTGTACACACACACACACACAAACATGTGCACAGTTACCACCAATATGTGTACACACACACACAAACATGTGCACAGTTGCCACCAATATGTGTACACACACACACACACACAAACATGTGCACAGTTGCCACCAATATGTGTACACACACACACACACACACATGTGCTTCTTTACACGCGTGTTTGTGTTTACAACTAACGTGCGTAAATGCGTATTTACATTAATGTGCGTCTGTGTACCCACGTGTATATTTACAACTATTTGCACCCAATATAAATATTTAATGCTAACATATACAACCAGTGTGTGTGTGTGTGTGTGTGTGTGTGTGTGTGTGTGTGTGTGTGTGTGTGTGTGTGTGTGTGTGCGTGTGTGTGCGCGCACACCCTCAGTCCGTGTTTATTTATGAGTACAGCATAGCGGTGTGCATGCATGATTACTTAGCAGCTTGCAAGCAACACCAAGGTCAGGGTAGGTAGTGGAATGGTAAGTGTCGTAGTGGGACAGAAGGGAAGGTGAGGGTCGTAGTGGGACAGAAGGGAAGGTGAGGGGTCGTGGTGGGGATGATAAGAAAGGGGATATGAATGGGTGAACTCCCCTTCCTTTCCATCCGCCCCGTCACCTCAGTCCTCTCTTCGTCTTGCAACTCATCTTCCTCCTCCTGTTTTCCAGTCTTCTCCCCTTTACTCCTCTCCTCTTGGTATCCGTGGTCGGGTAGTCAGGTCAACACAGCCTGGCCCAGGAGCTGGTGCATGACACCATCCACTGTACCTCCCCGCCTTGCCAGTCATCCCACACAATGGAAACTACTCATGATGAACGACAAGTTTACTCTGTGGGTTAACAACGAGACGCCAACTGGCCAATAAAAGGAAGCCCACACACCAAACATATGTAATATTCAGTAGCTTGACCCTACTGCCCTGAGTCCTTCTTGACCTTCTCTCTCGTCTATGTTCTTGTTGGCTCTTGTTACTCCTATCTTCTTGAAATGGATGCAAGTATTCAAAAAGATTCATTAAAACACAAGAGAAAGCAAATTGAAGATGTTAATCTGTATTTTATTATGGCTACAGTCATAAATATTATGACTGTAGCCAGCCCGGAGGACTTATGTGGAATGTGGAATTTAAACTCAACAGTAAAATGGGTACTTGGTTGTAAAAACGATTCTTCGTGGGGGTCGTATTCCAGGGAACATAGGATTAAGTACCTGCCCGAAACGCTACGCGTACTAGTGGCTGTACAAGAATGTAACAACTCTTGTATATATCTCAAAAAAAAAAAAAAATATGTAACCAAGGGAGTGGTGGGAAGAGACGCCACTGTGGAGCTCTTTACACCAGCAGCGCTCAACACCACACACACACACACACACACACACACACACACACACACACACACACACACACTGAGACTTGGGACAAGCCGTGTACGGTGTCACGACCCTTGAGACTAAATAATGTTCTTCTCCCCACAGTGTAAAGAACAAATAAAAATCTGCCATGCCAATAGGTGTCTAGGGGTATAATTAATAACTGTATAAAAATGGGAGAACAATATATTTTGCTAAGGGTGACAACTTAACAACAATTAAATAAATAGTAGCCAGAAATATTTATCAGCATGTAATACTATAGAATGCAAGTAATTAGTTGAGACCTGAGCACTATCACCAGAATATGGAGTAAGCCATAAATACACTAAAATCGTCTATCCAGATAAATTAATATTTATATGAGCTTAAAATAACAAAACCAAGAACTTAGCTTAAACACAACTGCACTCGACCGCAGCCGCCAATCTACTGCCCAGGACGTGGTCCGCAGGCCCAACGTCGACTAACCGTCTACCCAAACACCAATTAATGTTCGCATGAACATTGTGAACATTCTATTTACAAAGGTCAGCCCTAAACTCCAACATTATTAACTAAGAGTTGTAATTACTGGTCTCACATTCCTTGAAATATTACGGCTACCAAATATGGGAATAAATAAATATAAAACTATAGGCAATTGATTTGCCAACAATCGCCCTGGCCATTCCCAAATATTGTCAACCGCCCACACGGCTAATTTCACGTGACATCCACCACCAAAACAACCCTTACACACACTACCCAGCTATCTACGTTATATATATATAATGTATATATAACTATATACACAAATCTTATACAACTGACAGCAATATTTACGTAGAGAAAACAATAACATAATACGAGGTTCGGGAGAATTGGCAGAATCGTAATAAGATTCGTGACATACGGCAGAGATCGGAATCAACACGACACAAGACAGTACAAATATGGTGGACCACCAAATGCTCATTTCCTCAATCCCAATTTGCCCAGATATAAAAGTTCCAGCAGCTAAAGAATCATTAACAAAATACACTGTATCAGTGACAGATGCAGACCAATTCCTGCGTCATAAGATTGCCGACTTAAACACTTATCAGTTATCATTACATAAATAGACAATTAAATAATTAATGTAACAAGTAATGAATTATGAAATTAAAGTGCTGCTGTACTTTTGAAGTATAGGTTAAAATGATATAAATGTGTGTGTGTGTGTGTGTGTGTGTGTGTGTCTGTGTGTGTGTGTGTGTGTGTGTGAATGAGTGTCATCATTAACAAGTTATTAAACAATAACATGTGCGCCTCAACCAATTGGTGGTTGAGGCGCACATGACTCACACACGCTGCTGTGAGGGTGGTTGTGGCCCTCATGTTGACCCACCGTTCATATCGCGGCAGGAATTGCGTATGAGTGCAGGTGAGTTACAGGGGATACAGGCACACTTGACCTTCACTCTCCCACACCTGCCAAGACGGGCACCTCTCTACTGACCCAGGTCTTGTGTGGCGTAAACACTACCTATATAGTCATTCTTTCCAGCGTAATCTATTACAGGATGTTGGCCTTTACATGAAGTGAACAGAGTTTTGTTTTTTTGAGAATTTCGAGAAAATTCGTGTTAGAATTATTAATCTTACATTTTCGGTCATATTAATAATAATAATAATAATATATATATATATATATATATATATATATATATATATATATATATATATATATATATATATATATACATATATATATATATATACATATATACATATATATATATATATATATATATATATATATATATATATATATATATATATATATATATATATATATATATATATAAATACATGTATAACAAATACCTGACGATTTCAAGCACACTGACACCACCTGGGAACGCATCCCGTCCTCGACTCAGCCCATTCCATCCAGCGGTCGACCTCACAGACGCATTCATTAATCTTTACATGCTGTTCATTCAAAACGGGAATTTTCTCAAATATAAATTAATATTATAAGATATTAGTATATTGTGCATATGTAGGCATAGGTTAGATTAGTTTAGGTTCTGTTGGCGATTATTTGTATTTGTAGTACGTGGGTGAAGCATTTACAGCGTTGTGGCTCGAACAAAATTCGTCAGTGCAGCACTTGTTCCGGAAGTGTTCGGACGTTAACAGTTGTGAGTCGTGTGTAAACCGTTTTTCATTCATAAACACCTGGGGGTTTGGCGGGTGGATGGAATCACTTTTGGATCTTAGTTTGGAGGACGGGCTGAAGGAACGATAGCAACTTTGACAACACCCCGTCCTCATAAACAAAGGCCAAAGTCCATTCCATCCACCCGCCAAACCCCCAGGTGTTTATGAATGAAAAACGGTTTACACACAACTCACAACTGATGACGTTCGAACATATCCGGAACAAGTGCTTCACTGACGAATTTTGTTCGAACCACAACGCTGTAAATGCTTCACCCACGTACTACAAATACAAATAATCGCCAACAGAACCTAAACACCTGACCTAACCTATGCCTATTTATACACAATATGCTAATATATTATAATATTAATTTATACTTGAGAAAATTCCCGTTTTGAATGAACAGCATGTAAAGATTAATGAATGCGTCTGTGAGGTCGACCGCTGGATGGAATGGACTTGAGTCGTGGACGGGTTGCAAATATTTGTTGGTAACAAATATGCCTATAAGGAAAACTTGTTTTGAATATTAATACTAAAAGTGAAGGCATGCGTTACAGCTGTAGTACCTTAGTGACCATATATGTAACACTATACATAAAATGCAAGCAGCCAGCTACAGCTGCTGAGGAGAGTGGATATGGGTAAAGGCTGTGGCGGCTCCACCACCACAACCACTGCTGCTGCTGCTGCTGCTGGTGGTGGGGGGCTACGCTCGCTGATAACAGCTTGGCTTACTAGTTATGTAATCCTCCAGGAATATCCTTACCTCGGTGTTCTATATGTTTATGTTCTGCTATAATAATATCTCAACTGTCTTTAGATATCTTGGCGTTTTGTTGTCTAAAATTTAGGTATAATAATAAGCACTTGGCTTGGCGCGTATGTACTCTTATACACGGTGTCAAGTGGCAATTTTCAACGGTATCAAGCAACATGCTGTTATGACCTGATTTATGAATTAAGGATATTTTCACGTAACTCAATGTATACAATTTTGTTTATCTCAGAAGCATCATTTTAGTAAATGTTGGTTAATGGTGTAGGAGCGTGGAGTGTAAACACCTTGACGGCGTCACCCCGCACGTGGACAAGCACCGCCCTATCGTCCAACTGCTCGTTAGTGTCGGCCTTGGAGGGGGCGGTGCGTGCACCAGCAGCCTGGCTCCTGCTGGGTAGTCTTAGGTTGGCTGAGTGCTGGCCTCGTCCCGCTCTGACACCACCTCTTCACCGCCTCCATCAGTATAAAAGCTATGTCACTGTTGTATTAGTGTGTGTGAGCGTTATAGCCCCGCTCCTGTGCCAGGTTAGTCCACTAAGGGCTCACCATAGCCCATGCTTCTTGGAACGTTTTGTTCCCAGTAGCTGAATCTAAAACAACAACATTGTATTAGTGACTGTTGCTTCACTGGTGTTTGGTGATGGAACAGGAACTCATCGTTGTCATCACCACTGACACCTGGCCCAGTCACTCAGAGATTCATTGATCGTGTGTAAAACATTGGGGACGTTATCATCTCTTGTGTCACCGTAACACAGTACGCAGGAGAAATAGGAAGAAGCGTGTTATTGCGTCGTAGACGTGACGGTTGTGTGTGATGTGCGTGAGGGTCGGAGGGGGAGTGAGTGTGCGAGCAGTGTCACGTCCTGGATCATGTGCACAAGTGCACGATAGTTCTCGAGCCCTAGAGACATGTGTCCTAGGGTCTGTGTGTACATATATGTATATAATATATATAAATATATAATTAGTATCAGATCACAAGGAAATCACTGGATCAAGTACACATATGAAGTAAGGTGCTCTATGAGCACGTATTCCTATACTGAAATCTTTTTAACTACGAAGTGAAAGTTAAATAAGAAATAGCTTCTTAAGCAATCCCGTGTTAATGTACACATCTTCAGGAGTGTTGATTTTAAAGACGTACAGAGTTACAATTTTTATTAGGCCAAAATAATAGTGACATTCATGTTGCTGCCTTGGGGTTATGGTGTTGGAATGTCTTATCCACATTATGCTTTATCAAATGATATAAACAAAAACAACTGTTCACTTGACGTGTGTGTGTTTTATGGAGTGATGCGAGCTGGGGTCGTATTAGTTGGTGGGGGAGGGGTGGAGGATTGGGTCGTACCAGCTGGTAGGGTGGGGATTGGGTCGTACCAGCTGATGGGGTGAGGATGATTGGGTCGTACCAGCTGGTGGGGTGAGGATGATTGGGTCGTACCAGCTGGTGGGGTGGGGATTGGGTCGTACCAGCTGATGGGGTGAGGATGATTGGGTCGTACCAGCTGGTGGGGAGGGGTCGTGTGATCTTGTGCTAGGGGGGAGGGAGTGGGGAGTGAAGGGTCGTGTGAGTGTAAACACAAGTATTGGAGTGTTCTGGCCGAGGATAAAGTGGTATTGCAGTATACGGAGTCCATGTGGCCACACCATGCGATAGCTACTTTATTATTTTAATTTGATTTTGAATGTGTTTAATATTCCGTTTATTGTAATTCTTATATTTACATTTGTTGTTTTTGTGTTATGTGCTTGAAATATATAAGATTTCAAACTAATTTATTTAAAATTTGTTTCCTTGCAGATAATAAAGGGACGAACTTCCGTATAAAACTTCCGGTGGTAGTGTAAATAGATATAGAAAATGTTGGAGTAGCTGGCTGGTGGTCCTGTGGTGCGGGTCACAGAGCTCGGTGTCGGTCTCGCGGTGATGATCAGTGTTGAAAATGATCATTGGTATTAAAAGTTGGAAACGCCTGGTTGAACGCGGGTTATGACGACGTCTTGACCAAAATGACTGGTGCTAAAGTGTGTTGTGTATATTTGTGATGATGGACAAGTTGAGGGAGTGACGCAGTGATTGACAGTGCCTCCGGTCGACCCCATTATGTTGGTGCAGGAGGTGGTGGCGTGGGTGGTGGTGGGAACACTGCTGGCGGCCTGGCCTGTACACCCATGCTGGCCTGGTTATGTTGACCAGGCGGTGGGGCAGGCTAGCCTGGTGCTCACGGCCAAGGTCACTCATCTTGGCGCTCACAGGGGTCACGGTCTCAACAAGGTCTACAGTCTCCTCCATATCCAGGTCAAAGAGTTTTTAAAAGGGGAGAAGATATACAAAGACTTGCTAAGAACTTCACACAGTGTTCAAGTACCCGAGGATGATGATATTACTGTACTTGAAGATGCTGTTGAGGTTAGTCTTGACCTTGCTGAAGACACTCCGTCCGTCGTGGACAGTATCGTAGGCGTGACTGGGGTTACCACACTTGGTACGTGTAGTGGACGTGTGCGTGTGGGAGATGTACAGATATTTTTCCTGGGTATCAAACCCGAGGCCGAGGTCAGGGCAGGTGACAGAGACGCGACCCTCCAAGTGACCTCTCAGCCCGTGAAGATAAATCTGGACATGCTGAGGCTCACCAAGGCGGCTGTACAAGGTAAGTGCAACATGGCCCTCCTGTTATCTCATATTAGCTCATTGTTTTTGTTTACTTTAACCCCATTAAATGAGACAAATGACCCCCCTCCCCCTCACCCCAGAACACAGGGCAGGGGGGAGCATAACAGTGCTACGAGAGAACAAATGGGAGGCAAGAAGAACATGACAAGACTGCCGGCGGCGGTAATTTCACGTGCAGGTAGGTGTCAACTGCTGAGCTCACCTCATGGGCATTATTACTGGTGGTCGCATCACCGTCTGGTTAATGTGTGTGTGTTATGGATGCTGCCTGAAGGGATTCTATAGTTGTAAAGTGCTGGCTGGCAGTCTAGCAAAATATTTCAATATATAAAATAATAATTTTTAAGTTCTTACGATATTATATAGTTAATAAGTTAGTAAGTTAAGGTAAAGTTTAATACGTATTTAATATCAGAGAAGTGCAAGTTGTTGCGTTAAGGAGGAGTTTGTTTATACGCCGAGATCCACCAGTATTATCTTGCCAAGTGTATTAGTGTTTCAGGCCATCTATCACGAAGGACAGACCACGATTGGTGTTTTGATGAGAACAACGACTGCTCGTTGATACGAGGCTAGCGCCGTCCTCGGAGATCATGCCCTGATGGAGGTGTTGGTTCTGGGTTGAGAGGCGGGACTCCAGAGTTGGCGAATACTCCTTCCATCTCTTTCGTGAACTCGCCTAATTACTCTCGTGCGCGAATTAGGGTGTGTGTGTTTGTGTGTGTTTGTGTGTGTGTGTGTGTGTGTGTGTGTGTGTGTGTGTGTGTGTGTGTGTGTGTGTGTGTGTGTGTGTGTGTACGAGCGCACACCATGGGTACCTATGAGTAACAGCTCTGAGGAAAGGCTGCACAAGACATGATGGACTACTTCACCCTTAAGTATAAGGAGGCACCAGACAAGTTTGTCACAGTCCAAAGGGAAAATAAACTAAATGTAAATTAGGAGCCCAGGGTTTAATCAGTAAGCTGGCAAAACAACTAAGTACAATTGCATGGTGAAACTATAGAGATAACAGGACATCAGAGAGCCAGGAATGAGTACATCAGGTTGAGAAGACTTTTGTGCCCTCTGTAATGCTTTTGCGCTACCGCTCACAGGATGAGTATGGGGTGCACAATAAACTAGCCGCGTCCGGCGACAACAATCAAAAAGGGTGAGAAGAGAGGCAGAAAGACGGTACGAAAATGAGACGTCAAAGCCAAGGCCCAACCAAATTGCTGCACAGCCACATCAGAAGATAAACAAGAGTGAAGCCCTGTCTAACAACCCAATCAACCTGAGGATAACAACCCCTATCCTCAGGTAATGAAACTGAGGAGGGGGGCAGACAGGTTCACTACACATGACAAGGTGTACGAGGAACATTATAAGAAATTCCAGGAGGTCTTCACAATAGTGCTAGAAGTTTTTGAACTATGAGAGCGAATATCTAAGCAGGCACAACTGGAAGTTTGACGACCAGTGGGGAGGTAAGGAAGCATATGCTTAAATATTATGTGGCAAAGGCCCAGAGGAAATCTCACCATGGATATTAAAAAAGGGCAGCAAAAGCACTGTGCCTAGCACTGTTGTATACCAAGTCACTGGTAACAGAACTGCCAAAAATTTGGAAGACGGCTAATGCAGTCCTAATATACAAGGGGGAGGGAGGGGAGATATACTGAAGGCACTATAAGCCAGTGTCCCTAACATACAATGCAAGGTGAAGATTGTGAGAAAAAATCCATTAGAACATCTGGAGAGAAAGAACAGTGTAGCACATTACCAGCATATGGTTTATGGAAGGTAAATCTTGCATCGCAGGATTAATATATTTTAATGATAAGACGACAAAAAGTAGTTAAGGAAGGGAAGGGTTGATAGACTGCATATTTCTGCCAGCCCGTCCTCAGACAAAGTCCATTCCATCCAGCTGTCGACCCCAAAGACGCATTCATCAATTTTAACATGCTGTTCATTCAAAATAGGAATTTTCTCAAATATAAATTAATATTGTTATATATTAGTCTACTCTGCATATTTAGGCATTAATTAGGTTGGGTGTTTAGGTTCTGTTGGCGACTATTTGTATTTGTAGTAAGTGAGTGAAGCATTTACAGCGTTGTGGTTCGAACATGTCAGCAAATCACTTGTTCGAGAAGTGTTCGAACGTCATCACTTTAGTCGTGTGTATACCGCTTTTCATTCATAAAGAGGGGGTTTGGTGAGTGTATGGAATGGACTTTGGCCTTTATGAGAACGGGCTGATTTTTGGATTGTCAGAAAGCCTTTGACACAGTGCCCCATAGAAGACTACCGCACAAGTTGGAGATGTAGGCAGGAATAAAGGGGAATAAGGCAGTATTAAGTATTACTCCTCATTACGAGCAACAGTTTCCGCTCATTCATCAGTTCTATCATGTATTCGGAGGCCAATATGGGAAGGAATCCACAGGAGACCTACTCAGACTCCATCATTGATTATAGTGTCGTGCGACTCACCGTCCACACCCCTTTGTAAAGGCATATTAATGATACTATGTAAAAAAACGCCTCGAACACTGTTTATGTGGGACAGACGTAAGTCTGTGTTTTTATGTATGAATATATGTAGATTAGATTAGCATTTTAAAAGCACTACAATCACCTTCTGTGGGTATTTGTTCAATAAATCACTGAACTATATGTTTAATAGATCCCTAACCCTGTCCATGGAGGACATGAAAATGTATATATATGTTAGTTAGCATTGTAAATATGTGGCCACGTCTGTGGTAGAAAAAATAGTACCCCTCTCCCCCTCCGCTATAAAAAGTGTTCCGGACCCGTCGTAAGTGTTGGGGCCCAAGAGAACACGCTCAACAGTTCCCTGGCACATGTTGGTGAGTGACGGGTGATGGCAGCCACACGGGTTGATGGGTTGGGTGATCGTGCTTGACACTGTCCGTCTCTGGTTGACATGACAGTCGGGGGATTATCTGGGGCTGTGATGACGCTGTCAAGAGCCTCGGCGATATGTCGGAAGGAGGCGACGACATGAACTCCCGCACCTCAGACGTCTGGCAAGGTGCTGCTCCCCGCTACCTGTCGGAGGCTTAAGTTGGGCATCGTGGCACCGGAGTAGGTGGTAAGTGGTAGGGCAGCAGGTGTGGAGGGTGGCGATGGCAGCAGGTGTGGAAGGTGGCGATGGCAGCAGGTGTGGAAGGTGACAATGGCAGCAGGTGTGGAGGGTGACGATGGCAGCAGGTGTGGAGGGTGGCGATGGCAGCAGGTGTGGAGGGTGGCGATGGCAGGTGTGGAGGGTGACGATGGCAGCAGGTGTGTAGGGTGGCGATGGCAGCAGGTGTGGAGGGTGACGATGGCAGCAGGTGTGGAGGGTGGCGATGGCAGCAGGTGTGGAGGGTGACGATGGCAGCAGGTGTGGAGGGTGACGATGGCAGCAGGTGTGGAGGGTGGCGATGGCAGCAGGTGTGGAGGGTGGCGATGGCAGCAGGTGTGGAGGGTGACGATGGCAGCAGGTGTGGAGGGTGACGATGGCAGCAGGTGTGGAGGGTGGCGATGGCAGCAGGTGTGGAGGGTGACGATGGCAGCAGGTGTGGAGGGTGACGATGGCAGCAGGTGTGGAGGGTGACGATGGCAGCAGGTGTGGAGGGTGGCGATGGCAGCAGGTGTGGAGGGTGAGAGGAGCCCACACCACAAGAACCAACAGTTAAGGAGAGCCCGGGAAGGCCGTTGTGGGATGTGATGTTAGTTAAGTGACTCGTTTACCACCACTTAAACCCGGGATAAAACCTGGCAGGAAAAATGGTGTGTGTGGAGAGGTTTATTCCTGAGCGGGAGGAGACCATTATGTGTGGGGAGTTTTTGTCGTCCAGGGCCGCCTTGACTGGCGGCTGGCAGTATTTGACCAGACGAGCACCTCTGAAATCAGTGCTTCTCTATTTGTTGACCTCTTCTCTCGGGTGTTCCACGTACCAAATTTTTTCTAATTAACTGTCTGCCAGCTTTGTTTTATGTCCATGTAAGGTGTGGGAGCAGACCTCAGTGACGGCACAAGAGCCAACACGTTAAGTGCCACATGTGAGATTAATTCTTCCAACTGAATCATAGGCGAGAGCAACTGTCGGAGTACAAGGTACCTGATACTCTAAATCACTAGGTCGTTGACTCCTCAATTGCCTGTAGCAATCTTGAGGGTAGCCATTAGATTCTCACACCCAGATTTAGCATTCGGTATTTGAGCTATGATTAGGTTCGAATCCAGGAGTCGACACTCATTACATGCAAGATTATCAGAAGTAGCTTATGGCGGACAATGGTGAGAGGCAGTACACTTGAAAGGTATTGACAAAAAGTCTCGTATTTGGCAACAAATAACAGTTTACTAACAAAACTTAATCCTAATACAAAGGATTAACAAAAGAAACACAAAACACAAAATCCTAATACACAAGAGGTAACCACACAAGACAGTCGCCAACCCCTATGTTCCCTGGCGCTGACAAAAGGCTCATCTTGTCAGCCTCCCTCCCTCCCCCTCTCATCTTCCACCTTCCCTATCCGCTGCTGGGAAGAGGTGACGAAAGCGTCTTCATAAATCAAGACCGTAAGAAATAAGGAAACTGCAGAAGGTCTGTTGGCCCATACGTGGCAGCTCCTATTTGTATATACCCAAACCCATTCATAAATGTATAACCTACGCTTGAAGTGACAATTTTCAATCAAGTGACCAAACGTCTACTGTGATACCTAGTAATCTGTTCCACAAATCAACACGAAGTTGGGACACGAACGAGTATCACGGCTGGTGATACTTTAGGCAACTGTAACCTGTAAACTTGTACTCGCTGTAATATTTATGGAGTCACGTCAATGTGGTCAGTCTCAAAAATGCCCCCAATTTAACAGCATTTTTTCAAGTATTGCTTTGTATGAAGGAACAAATTTGATGTTAATGTAAAGAAAGGTTTAAGTTTGTAATAGCACGGTTAGAGAATGAGATAGAGTAATTATAGGCCCCGCCCAGTGATTTGAGAGGGATGGCTGACCAGATGGTCGGGTCAGGTTGGCGAGCGAGGTGCATATATGGTGGATGTGGCCCACCGCAGCCTCCTTAGATAATGATGCAATACTGCACAAATGTGATGAGAAATTTCTTACTTGATAAAGGCGCGCGCGCTCTGTGTCTCTCTTGTGTGTGTGTCTCTCTTGTGTGTGTCTCTCTTGTGTGTGTGTCTCTCTTGTGTGTGTGTCTCTTGTGTGTGTGTCTCTTGTGTGTTTGTCTCTTGTGTGTGTCTGTCTCTTGTGTGTGTCTCTCTTGTGTGTGTCTGTCTCTTGTGTGTGTCTGTCTCTTGTGTGTGTCTGTCTCTTGTGTGTGTGTGTCTCTTGTGTGTGTGTCTCTTGTGTGTCTGTCTCTTGTGTGTCTATCTGTTTCTGTCTGTGTGTATTTAGTGAGTACCTTGAGAAGTAGAAGGGAAGTGTTGTCGACGCCAATGTTAACTGTGCTCTCACATACAATTCTTATTGGGAGAAGGTTGACGAGGAACTTAGTAGAGTAAGGCAGGTCCTAGTCAATAATTAGATACGCTAACAAGTGTCGGAGATATCAATAAAATATATCGAAGATATCATTAAGTGGAAAGTGAACCACAATGAAACCACGGATGAAGCTGCAAACACTACAGTATCTGCTTCACCTATTAAACAATGCTATAGAAACTTCTTTTCCACGGCTCGCAAAACGGAGGAAAGAGGCATGACAGACAATGATAGAAACATGACCCCATCCGACACCAACCAGAACATAGAGGTGACAGTCTGCTAGAAGAGCAAGACCGCCAATGTGCTTATGAACACTCCTGACACCATGGGAAACGCCATAGTGAAAGTGACGAATGCAATAGAAGATTAGACATCGGCGAAACACTACATATAAAGCAATTTCAGCCATTTATTAACGTGCAAGTGACACTCGGGGTATATTCTACCATCCTCAGGATATTCGTCATACACCGTCCCAGCCAACATATCATTAGAATTAAAGAACTGCAGAAGGCCTATCGACCCATCTACTTCACCTCGCAGGCGTCTGCCTTCGATAATGTTGAGAGGATCAACGAATTGCATCTCTTAGCGTCAGGACATAAACATCGGTAAAATTAGTTTTTGAGAGTAAATTTTCCATTTCCTTTTCAGGATAAGAAAATAAAAAATATGGAGAAGATTCGTGCTAGAATCATTAAGCGCGAGCACATCGCAAGGATTGTGTGTATCTGCTTGACCAGAGTAACATGGTGGTAGATAATTGTCGAATGATAGCCCTGAAGAGGCACTGTGCCCTGCGTTCTGAAAGTTTTTTTTGCCACATGGATTGTTTAAAGGTGTGGTTTGTGGCCTCGTGAGCGCTGGTGATGTCGCAGGTTATTCGTCCTGTGCAGTTATAAATCATTAACGTGATATATGAATGAGAAAATCAGTGAGTCATGAGGAGGTTTTGAACCTATGTTCTGGGTACTCCCAAACAAACGCTTTAGACCACTAAACCACGACATGGTCAAAATCAATGCAACCTGGGATTCAACTGAATCCTTTAGAGTTCCTGGGGCTTACACTGAAGCCTAACCAGGGTTTCACACATTACCCTCCCCTGCAATCTGGCGTGTAGTCTAGGGATTCTACCTTCTATGTTTCTCTTCAAATGCACAAGAAAATTACGTATTCCACAAGCAGATTCAGAGTAGACTTAGTGCTACTTGAGGGAACCAAACATTTGTAATTAAGGTCTTTGCTTATTAACTATTAAACCTAATATGAAGCAACAGTTGCCTCGCCAGGAATCGAACTCGGGACCCTTATATTGCTATACTTCAGTACGACACTTAATTGTCCTGAAAATGTAACTGACATCAACACGAACTCTGCAGGTTTTGAAAGAAGAATTGACAACATGCCCCATGCACTCAGCCCCGGGTCCAGACTCATGAAATTCGGTATTTATGAAGAAATGCAAAGAGGCAGTAGCATAGGCACTCAGTGTAGTGTGGAGAAAAAGCTTGGGCACGGGGGAGATACTGGAAGCGTTTAAATCAGCCGATATAGCTTCCTTACACATAGAGTGCAAAGCATTGGCTAAAAATTACAGGCAAGTCACACTAGCGTCCCACATAAAAATATTTGAGTGTAATCAGGAGTCAGGTCACCAGTTTTATGAAGACCAATGACCTCCCACAACCCAGGGCAACATTGATTTAGCAGCAGGAATATCCTGGCTCGCGCAGCTACTTGACCACTGTAATAAAATCACTGAGGTGTTAGAAGATTGCAGGAGAGATTGTTGAAATAGAAAGAATACAAAGAACAGGTACGGCACGCATAGACACGATAAAGCACTGAAACTATCGGGATTGGCTCAAAGCTCTCAAAATGTACACTCTAAAAAGGAGATGAGAGAAGTACCAAATATATACACGGAACATACTGGACTATCAGGTCCCAAATTTGCACAGTAGAATAACAACATACTGGAGTGACATGTGGAAGGAAATGTAGAATAGCGCCAGTGAAGAGTAGAGGTGCCATAGGCACAATCAGAGAACACTGTATGAACATCGGAGTCACACGGTTGTTAAAAATATCCTCCCAGCAAAAAAAGAAGAAATATTGCCGGAACGAAAGTGGAAGTCTTCAGAAAAAGCTGGATAGTTTTCTGCAAGAAGTGCCGGAACAACCGCTCTGTAGTTATGTGGGGCCTGCGGGCCGCTCCAAGCCTGTTGGACCAAGTTCTCACAAATCAAGCCTGGCCCCAGGCCGGGCTTGGGGAATAGACCTCCCAGAATCCCGTCCAGGTACCGTACGCTCCTCGGCGCCGTTGGCAGCCTGCGTCGTGTGCCCTCTGTGTAGACTGGTTCATCCTCCTTTTTCTTCAGCGCGCATATATTCTCGTCTTTGCTTTGGGTAGATGTGTGTGTATCATTGCTGCTATTGCGTGCTTGGGTTCACTCTACACATGTCTGGCGTCACTCCTTTATTGTCGAGAAAAGCGACGCCTCAATGTTTGAGGTTCTCCACCCCTGTCCATCTTGCGTCCATTCAGGGCCCCTCCACATTGTCCTCCCATGCACACACCACCTTGCTTGCGTGCGTGCTTGCCCCTAATTGTCCCGGCGGACCACCGCCCACCCACCCCAGCCTCCGTCACCCCAGGGTCACCTGGGGTGTTGAAGCTTCCACCGTGTCATCATAGTCCATCAAGGTCTCGCCTGTCAAAGCGTCCCGTCGCCATGAACTAAGCGGTTCATCACCTTGACACACTCAACACCATTATACGTGTGGTCGGAGTGACGGGACTCGCCGCTTTATTTAACCCATTTCAGGCGGGTTGAATCAGGTATACAAGTCATGTCCCCGTGTATAGCATTGTTTCATAAGTTGCGCTGCTCGGTGCGGTCTCTTCTCCAGAGCTCTCGCTTCTCTACCACCACTCTCTGTACTCACCTAATTGTACTCGCCAAGTTGTGCTTGCGGGGGTTGAGCTCTGGCTATTTGGTTCCGCCTATCAACCGTCAATCAACTGGTGTACAGGTTCCTGAGCCTACTGGACTCTTATCATATCTACATTTGAAACTGTGTATGGAGTCAGCCTCCACCACATCACTGTCTAATGCATTCCTTTTGTTAATTACTCTGACACAAAAAAGTTCTTTCTAATGTCTGTGGCTCTCTGAGAATCTTGTATGTGGTGATCATGTCTCCCCTAACTCTTCTGTCTTCCAGCCACGTGAGGTTTAGTTCTCATAGTCTCTCCTCGTAGCTTATACCCTCAGCTCAAGACCTAGTCTTGGAGTGACGTAGATGTGTGACAGAGTGCACTCTGGAAGTGACGAAACATTTATCAATTTCAGTCTCCATAGTAAATTTTATAGAGGTGACTTGATCATTAAGTTTAACTACAAATTCGTCTGTATTTACATCTGTAGGCCATATACACAAAATATCAACATATTTAAACCATGATATGATTCCAGGGGTAATTTTTGAAACAATTTTTTTCGAAGAATTCCATATACAAGTTTGAAAGCAATGGTGATAAAGGATTCCCCATTGCCATTCCAAAAGTCTGTAAATAATACTCATTATTAAAGGTAAATTTACATTTTTTATGCACAACTTAACAAGATTGACAACAATATCAGCAGAAAGAGGTAAAACATAATTCATTAATTCATGAGCAAGATAATAAAGAATATCAACAGGATATATTTTGGTATCATTTTTGCTCTTTTCCGGAATATTAAATCCTTGATCACGTGTACCTGAAATTAGGCCAGCTGATTTTGCTCGTATTTTCAATTTTTAAAATGCTTTATTACCCTAATAAAGATTAATGAATTGATTACTAATTTAACCTTAATCTAATGCTTTTCTGCTTATTCACTTCCACATTTGCGTTCATTTGGCGCTTCTCTCTCCTCATTTGATAGGACGAAGAGGTGCACGAGGTCAGGTCATCCCAGCACACCCGACGATGATAGCAACATGACCCGCACCAGCGTTAAGAAACCTTCTCCATTAACTACCTCACTTTTGGTATCACTTTTGTACCCTCACTGCGTAGTAGCGACACAGTTGATAAATGGATTGACTCTACAACCACCCTCCTTCACTCGAGCTGGGAGTGGCTTTCTCACCATTATTATATCCCAGAGTTGGGGGACAGGAAGCCTGTTAGGCTTATTAATATTCCCCCTCGCCCTAGACCAATGACTGACCGTCCACAGGATGCAACCCTGATGCTATGACATGCACCTACTGTATGCAGCTATGACATGCACCTACTGTATGCAGCTATGACATGTACCTACTGTATGCAGCTATGACATGCACCTGCTGTGACATGACAAGTGCACGTGAGGCGTGCACAGCGTCCTGGGCCTCCTCCACGAGGATCTGGCCAGCCTCCACCACACCACTCCCGTATTATGCCACATTTTATCCCTGCCACCTGCAAACACGACTCATCCTCAGCGATATTCAGTACTCTGTCGCGACACATCCATCTGTGTCAGTGATATACTTAGCCACCTCGAGCAGGAACGTGTTTATCTCGGTGCACATATTGTCTAAGTACATGTTGATGAACACTCGTGGACACTTGTAACCTACGAACACATTCATACAAACATTCACTCCCAGTCTCGGGACCTGAATATATGCGTCTGGACCGCTATAAATGAAAATGCTGACTCAGAATTGAGTTCCAACATCTTGTTCCTAAAACTCATGTAGTCGAGTTCGGTTTGTGTTTCGGAAGAATGCTATTTTTAGTCTCAAAAGCTCGACAAGAACTGTTCATTATTTTATTTTTCTCGTGCACATTTATTGTCGGGGCAGGACAACACAAAAGTTAGAATTGCCGAGCTTAGTGCCAGTAGAGTGTCATTGTGGCGGGGCCACAGGTGAGCTGCTGTCACAGGACACACACTCAGGGGTCCGGGTAGTGTTTCACATTGGTAAGACATGTTTGGGCAGCCTCAAGGCAACGATTGATGGCGGTGTGGAGGATGGCGAAGAGTGCACAGGCGGTGTTTACCCTCAGTGATGGCTTCAGCCCTTCAGTGATGGCCTCAGCTTACCGGGCTCAACACAGCCTGCAGCTCCTGGTCTTCTCCGCCCACCTTCTCATACACGCCTCAGCACACCCCACTCTTTATGTCACTCATTTTGGTACCCATTATTGCCATGGTCACTTCTCAATACTGGTAATAGATTTACTGTTTTAATTAATATATATACCTGTATTTAAATGCATTAACTACGGGTAAATGTTAAATGCATTAAGTACGGGTAAACCTGTTGATTGCATTAACTACGGGTGAACATGTTATATGCATTAAGTATTAGTAAATATATTAAATTAGCTTTGTCTTACTACAGGAATATAGTGCAGAAATTCATCTCTATCGGAAGGAAGAACTGGTGTGAAGTGGTCCACTAGAGGTGACAGACGTCACTAATCAATGATGGCATTAGTCGTCACAGGTCCTTCACTTCTGAACAAGGTGCATTAGATAAAGTAACATCTGAATGCAGCGTTTTAGGGCTAAAAATATCTGCACAGAAGTCTAAGGCAAGGAGACTAGGAGCAACAGGTGGACCCATTGTGTAATAAACTCCATCAATACATTCGATATAACAAACACAATCACCGAGAAGGGTGTCGACAAAATACATGCAGACTTAGTTATGCAAGCCTCTTGGGAATTGCTGCCAGCAGACTTTAAGATTATGGCTCTTGAAGGAAAAAAGAACCAGACTAATCCTCATCTGCTACGTAACATTGCACAGATGCATATAGAAGCAAACTTGGCATCCGACAGCTTCACTTACTTCACAGATGGATCAGTAGACCAGCAGGGACAAGTAATCGGAGCTGCAGTTAAGGCAGGAAACTCTGTAAATAGTTGGAAACTCTCAAATGGGTGTTCAACTTTACAGAGATGCTAGCCATTCAAAAGGATTTGGAACATGCTCTTGCTGAACACCGACAACATGTTATCATTCATTCAAATTCGAGAACTGCCATTGAAACCTTGCAACAAGAACACATACGTGACAACATCAACTTGATTACAAATGTCATATCATTAATGCAAACACTGAAACGTCAAGGCCGACGGGTACTTATCAACTGGGTGCCAAGTCATGTGGGAATAATAGGAAATGACATTGCATACGAAGCTGCAAAACCTGCAACTAAAAGAAATGTAGACATTTACATACCACAGAGTCTTTCACAGATTCAGAAAGTAATTAGAAATAGAGCATTGCAAAAGATGTACAGTGACCACAACACAGCAGTTGCAACATCAGGATCTGTGGGTTGGTACAAGAATTCAACCAACTACGAAAAACTTAATTTGATGAAAGGGAGCAGTAGAACAACAGAAATACTTGCATCGCATCAGGCTTGGATACCCATGTGCATGGGAAATAGGCTTACAGGTTCCGGAAGATGAGAGGAAATGTCAACACTGTGGAGAAATGCCCGACAGACCACTGGAACATTAACACAGTGCACAGTTACAAACACAATAAGATTTCAACTTAGATTCAACAGAGCAGAAGTTATTAAACACACGGGACAAAATCTTACTGAAGCGACCATACGAGTCATAAATACTCATACACCGCTTAAGTAAAACAGAAACAAGCAGCACTTTGTAGGCCAGCCAGAGGCTTAGGACCCGCGCAGGAATTTCCCTGAAAAAACAAATAACGGGACGATCTGTGGATGCTGCGTCTCGTGCACTGAGGCAGGACGCACTGGTCAAGTGTCGCTGTGTACGTCCAAGTGCGCAAGCCACCTGTCTCGGGCTGGCCTTAAATTTATTCAATTTTGCTGACCGCTCTATAGTGTATTCTCCTAGTTGTGCTTGCGGGGCTTGAACTTTGCTCTTTCGGCCCGCCTCTCAACTGTTAATATATATTTTTACACACACACACACACACACACACACACACACACACACACACACACACACACACACACACACACACACACACACACACACAGGCTGACTCCATACACAGTTTCAAATGCAGATATGATAGAGCCCAGTAGGCTCAGGAATCTGTACACCAGTTGATTGACAGTTGAGAGGCGGGACCAAAGAGCCAAAGCTCAACCCCCGCAAGCACAAATAGGTGATTACACACACACACACACACACACACACACACACACACACACACACACACACACACACACACACACACACACACACACACACACACACAACCAACTGTAAACTCTCCCTCCATAAGGTTGAGGGTTAACATTTGCCGTGTCGTGAATGTGAGAGGGAGAGAACCACTCGATATATATATAGCATGGTATCTCCAGAGCCCTGATATTAGTATTGGATGTGGCAGTGTATTCATGGGGCGATGGGAACACAGTGCCAAGCCTCACTCTCATTGAGATGCCTTCATGCTCTGAACAGTGTGAAATGAACCTGGACCTTATTGACAGCCTCGCGCTGGTTGGCCTGGCTCGATGCTCAGTGTTTTAATTCTGTCTTGGATATTACTGAATATTAACAAGTTCAAACTGAAAGTGTTGGTTAAAGGCTGTATAAGTGAACTTGTGTTTAAGTGGTTTTCTAAGTGTTGTTACTGGTGTGGCCAGTGGTGGTGCTGGAGGTGGTGTTACTGGTGTGGCCAGTGGTGGTGCTGGAGGTGGTGTTACTGGTGTGGCCAGTGGTGGTGCTGGAGGTGGTGTTACTGGTGTGGCCAGTGGTGGTGCAGGAACCTGAGTTGCAGTTTGTGAACTTTAACGGTTGTTCCTGCAATGTCTTGGATATGGTGGAAGAATGTTGATTAGTGAGGACCTGTGACATTCCTTCAGTGTTCTCCGCGTGAGACTGTGCCACCTAACTCTTCTGTATCTGTTTTTCTCTTCCCACTATATCTTTCCTTTGATTAAATTATTGCATTATTGTGCTGATTGGGGGACCTGACCTTCGAGTATCTTTCATGTATAGATCATGTTATATATATCAGTCTCGTCCGTGTTAGTTACAATGAGAACATTCCAAGTGCTACGAGACAGTCCCAAGTTTTACCGTGTTTATGTCTGACGTGTTGAGTCTATTTACCTGTTATTTAGAGTATATAAATCAAATTAGTGCAAAGTTTATTTATGAATGGTTGTACATTTTAGTTCTTAATTTTTTCCACGTGCAAGTAGGTGTAATTTGTCATGATTGCTACAGGAAGTGTTGGTTTCTGTCTAGCTTTTCTGCCTTTTTCCCAACCACATTTTAATGCTCTTTTTTGCATTTTGTGTAAATGATCACTCGAGTAATCTTCGTAATGTTGTGTTACACGTGGATGAGAGAGTAGTGGTGTGCTGAGGGCGCCGTATTCCCCTAGTTATGCTTGCGGGGGTTGAGCTCTGCTCTTTCGGCCCGCCTCTCAGCTGTCAATCAACTCTTTCTAACTATTATTTTTTACACACACACACACACACACACACACACACACACACACACACACACACACACACACACACACACACACACACACACACACACACACACACACACACACACACACACACACACACACACACACACACACACACACACACACACTCACACACACTAGGAGTTGATATCTAGGAGGATCTAGGAGTTGATATCACACCAAACCTGTCTCCTGAAGCCCACATAAAAAGAATTACGTCTGCGGCATATGCGAGGCTGGCTAACATCAGAATATCCTTCAGGAACCTGTGTAAGGAATCATTCAGAATCTTGTATACCACATATATAAGACCAATCCTGGAGTATGCGGCCCCAGCATGGAGCCCGTACCTTGTCAAGCACAAGACGAAGCTGGAAAAAGTTCAGGGGTATGCCACTAGACTAGTTCCAGAACTGAGAGGCATGTATTACTAGGAAAGGCTGCGGGAAATGCACCTTACGACACTGGAAGACAGAAGAGTAAGGGGAGACATGATCACTACCTACAAAATCCCCAGGGGAATTGACAGGGTAGACAAGGATAAACTATTCAACACTGGTGGTACGCGAACAAGGGGACACAGGTGGAAACCGAGTACCCAAATGAGCCAGAGGGACGTTAGAAAGAACTTTTTCAGTGTCAGAGTAGTTAACAGGTGGAATGCATTAGGGGGTGATGTGGTGGAGGCTGACTCCATACACAGTTTCAAATGTAGATATGATAGAACCCAGTAGACTCAGGAATCTGTAAACCAGTTGATTGACAGTTGAGAGGCGGGACCAAAGAACCAAAGCTCAACCCCCGCAAGCACAAATAGGGGAGTACACACACACACACACCCAGGAAGCAGCCCGTAGCAGCTGTCTAATCCCTGGTACCTATTGACTACTAGGTAACGGGAGCATCAGGGTGAAGGAAACTCTGCCCCTCTGTTTCCGCCGGCTGCGGGGATCGAACCCCGGTTCCTAGGTTCACATGTGTCGAGCGCTGTCCACTCAGCCACCAACCCTTCCCCCATGGTGTAGTGCTGAGTGTTATCTACCTAGTACAACAAGGCTCGTATATCTGTCAGCACTTGAACATGTCTACGGTAAGGCCACTGTGCATGTATTTGATACACCAGGATGCTCCCAGCAAACACAATTAAATAAAACGGAAAATAAAACAAATGTATATAACAGTAAATGTATATGAATTACTCTTTAAATGGTATACATAATCACTGCAATATAATCCTAGTTCAAGATATGGCTATAACAATCTGTCTCCTCAGATAACTATCACCTACACTAGAACAAGAAAATAATTTGGTGACTTAACTGAAGGTAGAATGTTTCTACATGTGTCCGGAACAGACCCCAGCCAGCTACCAACGCTGGTGGCTAGCATCAAGGCCTCCCTGGCCACTCCTCCGCCAGTTACCACAAAGTAGATACATTCTCTAATCAAACACACTATGAACGAAAATAACCACTTCCAAACAGACACAATCATACTAACATAATGTTTTACACATTCTATAATCATAACTCAAAGAATAAACATTATTAATGGGCCTTAAATGACTATGTAATAATGGTTCCACAAGCTGACAAAGCTCACCAAATACAGTATTTATATTATTACTACCAATGTATATACACGTCCCTCTCATACACATCCTATCATCTGAGATGGGTGTATGGAATATGTTACCTGTGAGAGCCAGGTAATCATACTCAATACCTGGGGCGTAACACTTTTTTTTATCTTTATTTAATAAAATACAATATAAATCATATATACATAAATTTTACAAGGCAATACTACATTATATATACAGTAGTATAATTCTCAGTAAACAAGTGTTTCATTATCATAGAACATGAACTTTAAACCCCTGAATGTTATATTTATTTTTCTTTAAATGATTTACAACATTGGAGATTATATTTACACACTGGACAGTGACAGTGTCCTGGTCTTATGTTGCTTCAGTTATTGTGGCAGTGTACATTTTTGCCACCAAAACTATCTTTTTGCTATAAATCCTTAAAACTGAAGAGTTGACGCCTAATTACCCTAATCGCCTTTGAATCGTGTCGGCAGGATTAGGTTCATTGATGTATAGGGTGATGTGATATGTAGGTGATTGATGTCGGTTGATTGATGCATATTTTTATGCAAGTGTAATTAGTTTCGTATAGTTAAGAGGATGAGAGCTGCTCTCGTGGTGTCCCGTCTACCTGAACCTTTAAAGGTTCCAGTGCTTCTCAGACACCTCCACACTGCAAAAGAGAATTTGGACCTTTTGTTCTCGAAGTTGTAGTTTTAAAATATTCGTCCTCATAACTTTTACCAATTCTTGTCACAAGTTTGTAAGTTTTTTCTATCGTATATTTTAATGTTTCGGATGATTAATTAACAACTCCAAAATTGTAAGAGATAAGAGCAGTAAAGTTTGAGATATATTGTTGTGAATGTCGGCGTGTCGTGGTGTACAGGAAGTGTGGGGGTTGTATTTCAGTGCCTGACTTGCCTTGCTCACTCGCCAGTGTTCATTGTACCAGCTCACAGTATAATGAATTGTTTTTTAATCTCTCTTGTTTTACACATGAGCATTTGCTTTTGGAGCTGCCTAATTAACAGCAGGTGGTTGTGTCATTAGCGACACGGTCTGCGCAGTACTGCACCAGCCTCGCCCACCCACCATCTCTCAGTAACAGGTTAAGTACGTTTATTGAGAAAAAATACATCACAAAGAGATAGAGAAGCTTAGGCTACTTCTACCCCCTCTACTTCAAGTCCCTCACGGGGACGCACAAATTCAGCGAGTACAAATCCACAGATCACAGTACAAGAACCACATTTAACATTGCAGGTTAATATAGTAAACATCATTTAAGTGCCACACTCTTGGGGCAAAGTGCTTGTAGCTCTTAAGTATTCAGTCTATCATATCATTATCACACGTCCAAACAATTTGATGTGGTACACTACTTAGTAACTCTACAATAATAATAGTAAGTAGTAGAAACGCTCTACAGTAACAGTAGAGCTGGACGGTAGAGTGACGGTTTCGCTTCATGCAGGTCGGCGTTCAATCCCCGACCGTCCACAAGTGGTTGGGCACCATTCATTCCCCCCCCCCCGTCCCAGCCCCAAGCTTTATCCTGACTCCTTCCCAGTGCTATATAGTCTTAATGGCTTGGCGCTTTCCCCTGATAGTTCCCTCTCTAGGTAACTGGTGAAGCAGGTATATACAGGCAGGTGCCCCTCGTCCTCCTCACAAGGACGTGCCCCTCGTCGTCATCCTCACAAGGACGTGCCCCTCGTCGTCCTCCTCACAAGGACGTGCCCCTCGTCCTCCTCACAAGGACGTGCCCCTCGTCCTCCTCCTCACAAGGACGTGCCCCTCGTTCTCCTCCTCACAAGGACGTGCCCCTCGCCCTCCTCACAAGGACGTGCCCCTCGTCCTCCTCCTCACAAGGACGTGCCCCTCGCCCTCCTCACAAGGACGTGCCCCTCGACATCCTCACAAGGACGTGCCCCTCGTCCTCCTCCTCACAAGGATGTGCCCCTCGCCCTCCTCACAAGGACGTGCCCCTCGCCCTCCTCACAAGGACGTGCCCCTCGCCCTCCTCACAAGGACGTGCCCCTCGCCCTCCTCATAAGGACGTGCCCCTCGCCCTCCTCACAAGGACGTGCCCCTCGCCCTCCTCACAAGGACGTGCCCCTCGCCCTCCTCACAAGGACGTGCCCCTCGCCCTCCTCACAAGGACGTGCCCCTCGTCGTGTCTCCCCCCCCCTCCTCCAACTTCACTCTCTAAACCCAACACTTTCCTCAACTAATCTGAAAACCAAGTTGTTTGAAAACGTTGATGGTATTAATATTATGTGTGTGTTTGTCTAGTGTTGATCTTTGTGGCGTGAGAGTGACTGGTGATCAGTGGAGGGGCTCTGTGTGTGTGTATACTCGCCTATTTGTGCTTGCAGGGGTTGAGCTTTGGCTCTTTGGTCCCGCCTCTCATCACTGCCTAGTGCATTCCACCTGTTAACTACTCTGACACTGAAAAGTTCTTTCTAACTGTGTGATACATGACGGGTGATTGCGCGCCGTCCTTGTCAATACTCTTGTTCACATGGCAGTCACAACCACGTGGATCCACTCGTCTTCGAATCTATCCGGCAGGAATTTGATTGATTTTAATGTAGAATTTTGTGCGTGTGTTCGTGTGCAGGCGTGTGTTCGTGTGGAGGCGTGTGAACGTGTGGTTGCTGCCTAGAGGAGAGGTGTTGAGCCTGCAATGGTCGTGAACCGACAGCTGGAGACCACGTCGTAAACTGTTGTTTTTTCCTGAAGCTAATGTGTTGAGCTCATTAGCAGAGCGCCTTGACCCGTACCCGGCCATCATTCCTCCCTTATAAGCAAGCGCTGATAACCCAGGCTCACCCCGGGCGCTTTTATAGCAGTCTCTACTTGTAGGTGACATGTACCTAGACCTGTGTGTGTGTTTCCCGAGACATCTGTGTAACGGGCCAGGTAATTGTAGGCGGCTTGGCCCACTCCTTGTGTCCTCTCGTCCTGGTCCCACCACCTGTACTCCCTCGTCCTGGTCCCACCACCTGTACTACCTCGTCCTGGTCCCACCACCTGTACTACCTCGTCCTGGTCCCACCACCTGTACTCCCTCGTCCTGGTCCCACCACCTCTACTCCCTCGTCCTGGTCCCACCACCTGTCCTCCCTCGTCCTGGTCCCACCACCTGTACTACCTCGTCCTGGTCCCACCACCTGTCCTCCCTCGTCCTGGTCCCACCACCTGTCCTCCCTCGTCCTGGTCCCACCACCTGTACTACCTCGTCCTGGTCCCACCACCTGTCCTCCCTCGTCCTGGTCCCACCACCTGTCCTCCCTCGTCCTGGTCCCACTTGTCTATAATCTTGTGAGTGTATACTCAAATAAACTTACTTATATAGTAAAGCTTCTCCAGAGTATCAGTTAACGCCATGACTTCCACACACACGCATGTTATGGTGTTAGCCTGGGAGTGTGTGTGTGTAGAGGGCGCGTCATCCCCTCCCCACTTACCGTGTTCCGTCCAGTGACACACCTTAGCGTTAACAAGAAGCTATATACTCCTACAGCTTTGTGCTCTCTCGTGATACTTGCCTTGTCTTAAATTAGGGTTATAAACTACTTCCGGCAACTCTGACTAACTTGCGTCTCCGATTTGTATCGATGTTCGCGTCTTTTCATTATTTCCCATTTGTTTTAATATCGCTTCTTTATCAGCTTTGTCGATTCGCTCTAGAATCTTGTATGTCGCTACTATGTTCTCCATTCTCTTCCTGTCATCCAGTATGGAGAAGTGTGTGTGTCTTGAGCCTTTCACTTAATCTCATCTCTCGTGATACACAACTTTGCATCTACTCTTAGTGTTGTGTCCTGGGGTTGAGAGGCTGCATCTCCTGACCGAGGATAATGTGTCCTGAGGGTTGTATCTCGCTCCATAACTTATCCATCATTACTCTTCATGATGACAGTGATCTTCCTGGCCATCATAGTCTGGCTGATCATTATTGAGCTACTTAACCAATATAAAAATACTGGTAAATATTGGTCTTTGGCCTCAAAGTGCCGTCGGTCATAAGCATAAAAATATTTGCATTAACGGCAGGACAGGTAGAAACGGGCGCAGGGAGGAGGAGAGAGAGAGAGAAAGAGGGGAAAGATGCTGGGAAACTCCATGGAAATGAGGGTTAATGAAAGTGGAATATGTTGGGAAAACACGGAAAGGGAAGAGGGAGGGGTGAAGAAGGTGTAGGAGAGGGCTGGAGAACACGAGGGAACTGATAGGTTGAGGGGATGGTGTAGCGATGACGTGTTGTGAGTGATGGTGTTTATCAGGGTCGGCAGCACGCTGCTCCGGTGTAAGTGTACAAGGTGATTAATTATGGCAGATACGCGCGCCCCCTTCAACCACCCGGGACCCGCGGCGATGACTGGTTGGGCACGGGGGTGCACCGGGGCAGGAGGGTGCACCGGGGCTGGGTGGTGCACCGGGGCCGGTGGCACCACCCTGCCCTTGGGCACAGTCCTTGCACCACTGCTATTTCTCATTCTTATCTCGGATATAGACAAAAATATACTAGTCACAGCTTCGTGTTATCCTTTGCAGATTATAGATTATATAAAAATCAGCATGGAAATTGCCTTTGTAGAATACACTGAAAAACTCCAGGCAGATATTAATAAAGTCTTCGATTGAGTAACTGAATATAATATGATGTTTAACAGTGATACGTTCCAGGTACTTGGGTATGATGGAAACGAGGAAGTTAAACGAAATACAGAGTACAGGACACAATCAGACACAGTCATAGAAGGGAAATAACAGGTAAAAGATCTGGGAATTATGATGTCTGACGATCTGACATTTAGTGAACATAATCGAACAGATATAGCGGCGGCCAGGAAAATGATAAGATGGATTATGTGAGCGTTCAAATCCAGAGACCCCACAGCTATGCTAATGTTATTTAAATCACTGGTGCTGTCCCGTCTGGAGTACTGCTCGGTACTCACTTCCTCTTTCAGAGCAGGAGAGATCTCTGAATTAGAGGGAATACAGAGAACATGTACGGCACGCATAGCCACGATACAACATCTCAATTATTGGGACCGTCTCGAAGCTCTCAAAATGTACACTTTGGAAAGGGGACGAGAGAGGTTTCAAATAATATATACATGGAAGATACTTGAAGGTCAGGTCCCAAATTTGCACAGTAGAATAACAACATACTGGAGCGAAAGATACGGAAGGAAATGCAGAATGGGGGCGCGAGGCAACATGGCGACGGCTGGAGGTGCACACAGCGTATCTCCTACAAACATTCACGATACCTTTGAGGGTTTTAAGAAACCACTGTTACATTGCAAACATTTAGATCAAGATGGTCTCCCGGTCTTGGAGGCGGATCCTGAGGGAGTTTTCCTAGACAGTAAACATCACAGGAAGGCGAGGAGATTACAGGGAAACGCCGCCAGCATCAGAGGTAAAGAGAGACCATCCTGGCCCCGAGCGGTCTCCTCAGTATCAACATCCTCCTCTCTACCAAAGTAGGTAGTCGTCGTCACATCGTGTCAGCAAGGCGGACAGTCCGCCTGCTTTCATACCACTCACTGTATTTCCCACTTCTATACTTCCCTTCACCTATGCCTCTCCTTTCTCTTTACTCCTCCCCCCACCTCCAAAAAAAAAAAAATCAAGGTAGGACAAGTTCTCCTGGTTTGCTAACGTGTATCATTGCTTTAACGTGACGATACATCCGAAGATGTATTTCTTCGGATGTATTTCTTCCGAAGACTTTCGGAAGATATGATGACTTTCTTCCGAAGATGTATTAGTAGGTGATATCCACTCATATGTTCATTTTTGTCTGTACCAGGATACAAATACAAGACATAGATAGCTTCCAATGTCTGCCAAATCATGACTCTTGATGTGCCACTGTGCGTGCTACGTCTTACAACATCATCACCACTCGTGTACTCATCGGTGGGAAACACCTTCACGCAAATTGCGCGTATCGCGAAGTAAAAGAAGAAATGCAGATTAAAACCAGTGAGGTGTAGAGGTGCCATAGGCACAATCAGAGAGCACTGAACATCAGAGGTCCACGGTTGTTAAACACTCTCCCAGGAAGCATTAGAACTATTGCTGGAACAAAGGTGGATGTAGTCTCGAGGTACTTAGATAAGTTCTTGCAAGAAGTGCCGAACCAACCAGGCTGTAGTGAATATGTGGGCCTAGGAGCCGCTCCAAGCAACAGCCTGTTGGACCAAGTTATCACAAGTCGAGCCTGGCCTCAGGCCGGGCTCAGAGTAGAACAACTCCCGAGACCCTCTCCAAGGTATGCTCCAGGTAAGTCCAGTAGCCTGGTGGTAGGTAGTTAGCTCTATATAACCTCTCCATCTACTCCGTTAATTGGTTTTTGCTGCCGACCTTAATATACCGGCCGCACCGAAATAGTTCAGTACTTAAACACAATTTGCGGCAATTTCTTCATAAGATAAGAGTAAATTCGCTTTTAGATAAAGATACCTCTTACATCCTTATCTTTACCAATTACTATAGAACGCTGATTACCAATATGCCGTACAGTAGTTAGCCCGATGCACCAATTACCTTTATAAGACTATATTTGCTGGTGGCCTCTGTATAGCAAACATCCTTCTAATACGATTACTTCATATATAAACCTTGACCTTGTGTAACGATTTACTCAAACCCGCCGCATTCCGTCCTTAAAATTTCAATAAAATAAGTTCATAATTGTTATCAGTGTATTATTAGGGAGCAGCCCATCGTAGCCCATACATCTTGGGCCGCGGGCCGTCCCTGCCCTCACTTATTACCTTAATTACTCTATTGACGCCGGTATAAATTACTTTAACTTGAACACCCGCGTTATTATGCTTGATTGACGGAGGGAAGAGTGGAAGAGAAGAAATGAAGGGGAAAATGAGAGGTAAGAGGAGGATAGGCACAGGAGCATAGAGGAAGAGAAGGGGAAGAGAAGGGGAGAAGATGGAAGAGCCCTGCTCTCACCTGTCTGGAGCGCTCATACTAGAATAGAACAATGTACCGTAGTTGAAATTGGAAGTGGAGTGGAGGAGGAGAGGTAAGAATAGTGGATAAAATTAAATATTGAATTCCCTTCATGGCTAGTCTGATTCTGAATCAGAAGCTGTATTCATAACAACTCATACAAGTCGTTACAATTCACGCTCTAATGAACGTAAATGAATTACAAATTTAGACACTATAAAACATTTAGCTTGAAATTTAGGTTGATATATTAGTATATCACTGTTGAGAACAATTGGCAACAGTAGTAGCATGTTAACAAAACCACTTGTTCAGTCAGAGACTACAGTCGTCAGTATAGACGACACCCTTCGTCACCACAAATGACTCGTATCAGCTGAACACTGCCCAAATAGCCCCATATAATCTTCCGTAGAACGTGACTGTTATCCCTCTCCATTAAACTCTGTTGTTAGACGTCTCACAGATGCGTCTCCGTCACGTTGTCATGTGTGTTTGACGTATTGAATGTAGCATTTGGACCGTCGCTAACGTTAGTGTGCGAGGACATATTTGCGTTTAGGCAATTGTGGCGGGTGGACTAGTGGTGTTAGAGCTAGAGTTCCCTCCTGCAAGGTGAGAGGTGTAGGTAACCCTGTCAGCCAGGAGAAAGGTGGCAGTAGGTAACCCTGTCAGCCAGGTGAACGGTGAAGCAGCTGTCAATGAATAGGGACTTAGGATCGTTGAACACAATGCGTTGGAGGAGTGTGTTGATGTTAAACCAGCGTATAGATGTAGTCACACACACACACACACATACACACACACACACACACACACACACACACACACACACACACACACACACACACACACACACACACACACACACACATGGTAAGGGGCGAGAAGTCGGACTGGCGAACAGTAACAAGTGGAGTACCTCAAGGATCGGTGCTGGGACCAATCCTCTTTCTAATTTACGTAAATGATATGTTAACAGGAGTGGAATCATACATGTCAATGTTTGCGGATGACGCAAAATTAATGAGAAGAGTTGTGACAGACGAGGATTGTAGGATCCTCCAAGAGGACTTAAACAGGCTGCAGAGATGGTCAGGGAAATGGCTACTGGAGTTTAACACCAGTAAATGTAAAGTTATGGAAATGGGATCAGGTGACAGGAGACCAAAGGGACAGTACACAATGAAGGGGAACAGCCTACCTGTAACGATTCGAGAAAGAGACCTGGGAGTGGATGTGACACCTAATCTAACTCCTGAGGCACATATAAATAGGATAACGACAGCAGCGTACTCTACACTGGCGAAAATTAGAACTTCATTCAGAAACCTAAATGAGGAGGCTTTTAGGGCGCTTTACACTGCCTACGTGAGACCCGTCTTAGAGTATGCCGCGCCATCATGGAGCCCCCACCTGAAGAAACACATAAAGAAACTGGAGAAGGTTCAGAGGTTTGCGACGAGGCTTGTCCCAGAGTTACGAGGGATGGGATATGAAGAGCGGCTGAAGGAACTGAACCTTACGACACTAGAGAAAAGAAGGGAGAGAGGAGATATGATAGGGACATATAAAATACTCAGGGGAATTGACAAAGTGGAAATAGATGAAATGTTCACACGTAATAATAACAGAACGAGGGGACATGGGTGGAAACTGGAAACTCAGATGAGTCACAGAGATGTTAGGAAGTTTTCTTTTAGCGTGAGAGTAGTGGAAAAATGGAATGCACTTGGGGAACAGGTTGTGGAAGCAAATACTATTCATACTTTTAAAACTAGGTATGATAGGGAAATGGGACAGGAGTCATTGCTGTAAACAACCGATAGCTGGAAAGGCGGGATCCAAGAGTCAATGCTCGATCCTGCAAGCACATATAGGTGAGTACATATAGGTGAGTACACACACACACACACACACATTTCTCGGTGTACCTGCCATGTGGTTATCGGTAAAGTGCATTAGTGCACTGTACTCTACATGAATATTGTGTCGTGTTCCACCGTGTCCCCGTGTTTGTGTAGCTGTAACATTTCCCGCCAGTATTGTACGTGTGGAGGTGGGTGTCCTGACGCCAGTGGCAACACACCCGAGGTGGTTGGTTCTTCAGGGGCGTCTAGACGCACACCTTGGCACGTCATAACGTATCCAACAAATTAAAGATGCCGGATGGTTTGTGGTCCAAGGAATACAGTATCATGCGAACTTCTATTATAAAACTGACATTGGCTTTAGGTATCATCTAAATATTGTAAAGGGAGATATTGGTGATGTTAAATGGAAGGAAAGGGCGTGGTGTGTGTTAAAGTTCAAGAATGTTTATTGAGACAAGAAAAAATACATCTCAAAGGGATAGAGCAGCTTAGGCTATTTCTACCCTCCTCTGTGGTGTGTGTTGTGAAGCGTTACCTTAGGTTGGCTGCCAGCAACTCCTGCACTATTACACACTCCACAGTCCGAAAAGTGTGAGCTGGCTAAGTTTTGTTCCCTTATCTTATTTTAGTATATGTTGTGTTCGAATGCGTGTTTGCCCGAGCTCTTGGACATGAACGAACGATTTACTATCTGTATTTGATATTGGAAAGACTGTACAAAATATTCAAATATTTTTCGGTATTCGTAGTTCTGATTTCTCCCACAAGATCTTCTAGCGATAGTCACGCCACGCCCTTGATGTGGCCAATCTTAAGCTGATAAGACATTGTTGATGTTCGTTGTTTGAAACTGTGGTAGTGGTGGTCCTGGAGCAGGACTATGGTGATAGTGGTGGTCCTCCCAGCAATAAGGTCAGTCACAGAGTCAATACCAGATGGTGTATCCTGTACTAATCACAGCACACACACAGCAAGACAACTGGTATCGCCGCATCCCCAGATACCACTCCGGGCCGGCTCCAGCCTCCCTTTCCGCACCGTGAGGCCACGCTGGACCAGGAGCCGGGCGGTGGGCCTCCACCAAGTAATTAATAACAGTTTTCAGTAGGTGTTGAACCTAAGTTACGGCTTCACCTCCTATCTTGGAAAACTTGGATTTAATTACTCCTCGGGATATTATTATCGATACCAATAATTGCTGTACTTACTAGACCTCGTTATTTTAAATTGAACTGTTCTAATACGATCTCAGACACTACATTTCTTCATTGTACTGCAACAGCAATAAAATATACAAATATTACCCATTTCACAATGTCTTGTGGTTTAGACACGGTCAGTAACTCGGGATTAGTTGTCGGTCCTATAATTATACTGGACTATTTATATCCTCGCCTTATAAGACGAGCCATTATTTCCTTCTAATTACTGGCACAAGTGTCTGGAGGTGGAACAGTTGGGCCCAGCACTGTGCCTCTTCACTAGCTGGTTAATAACTTATTGACACGTGTTATCTCATCACAAATGTCCACCACCAGTTACTGTCGGTTGTGTCTGCCGGTGTTGGCAGCGGTGTGGCGGTGTTGGCAGCGGTGTGGCGGTGTTGGCAGCGGTGTGGCGGTGTTGGCAGCGGTGTGGCGGTGTTGGCAGCGGTGTGGCGGTGTTGGCAGCGGTGTGGCGGTGTTGGCAGCCGTGTGGCGGTGTTGGCAGCCGTGTGGCGGTGTTGGCAGCCGTGTGGCGGTGTTGGCAGCCGTGTGGCGGTGTTGGCAGCCGTGTGGCGGTGTTGGCAGCCGTGTGGCGGTGTTGGCGGCGGTGTTGGCAGCGGTGTGGCGGTGTTGGCAGCCGTGTGTGTGTAAGCACTCGAGAAACTTAGTGTGAGTGCTCAAGGAACTTAAGGTGATCCTGACTGCCCCGGCCAGACCGTCTCGCTCGTCATCTGTAAAATGAGCCCAGAGGTTGTCACATACCTGTGTGTGTGTGTGTGTGTGTGTGTGTGTGTGTGTGTGTGTGTGTGCGTGCGTGCGTGCGTGCGTGCGTGCGTGTGTGTGCGTGTGTGTGTGTGTGTGTGTGTGTGTGTCGGGGATGTGTGGGTTAATTTCTGGCCAGTCATTAATTTCCTACACACACCTTCATTATTTAGTCTAATATTTGTGTATCCTTTTTTTATTTAACTTTTGTATCATCTGGAGACACAGCGGAGCTTGTTTATCCCATCTACACAGAACTCTTATCCTATCGACATAAGTCCCACTCGCTGGTCTAAGCGAATGATGCAATCTGGTCATCAGCATTCCTATATCACCACGAAAAATCAGTTTTTTGTTAATGTTCGCTGGGGGATCTAACGAGGATGATGATGTCTATCTTGACAAGGATTCAGTAGTGTACCATAGTTTGCTGGTGGGAAAGGGCTCCTAGGGGCCCACGGCAGCCGTCCCAGCCTGTTGCTAGCATTATAGTGACGGGCTGGGGCTGGTGGGAGAGGGCTCCTAGGGGCCCACGGCAGCAGTCCCAGCCTGTTGCTAGCATTATAGTGACGTTGTGCACTTGTTAGCACTCTCTCCTCTATGTTGTCCACTGTAATGTTGTGGAAACGAACCCAGTTGTAAATGTACAGCCGTCTATGAATATTTTCTTATATTTTGCGTTGAGGTCGAAAATGAGGTTAGCGGGCAAGGAAGAGTAGCGTGTTAGGTTCGTGTCAGATCTCATTAGCTCAAACAATTATGTATTAGTAAAGACCTAGCATTAATATACAATGATTAACATCTCCGTTGATGTCTGATAAAGACCTTTTGTGCTCTCTTCATTTTTTTTTTTTTGGGGGGGGGGGGGTAGTATGGGGTGCACAATAAACTAGCAGCCTCCGGCGGCAACAGTCAATTAGGTTCCTGGCGGGGTCACACAGTACTGGGGTCATGGAGGGTTCCTGGCGGGGTCACACAGTACTGGGGTCATGGAGGGTTCCTGGCGGGGTCACACAGTACTGGGGTCATGGAGGGTTCCTGGCGGGGTCACACAGTACTGGGGTCATGGAGGGTTCCTGGCGGGGTCACACAGTACTGGGGTCATGGAGGGTTCCTGGCGGGGTCACACAGTACTGGGGTCATGGAGGGTTCCTAGCGGGGTCACACAGTACTGGGGTCATGGAGGGTTCCTGGCGGGGTCACACAGTACTGGGGTCATGGAGGGTTCCTGGCGGGGTCACACAGTACTGGGGTCATGGAGGGTTCCTAGCGGGGTCACACAGTACTGGGGTCATGGAGGGTTCCTGGCGGGGTCACACAGTACTGGGGTCATGGAGGGTTCCTGGCGGGGTCACACAGTACTGGGGTCATGGAGGGTTCCTGGCGGGGTCACACAGTACTGGGGTCATGGAGGGTTCCTAGCGGGGTCACACAGTACTGGGGTCATGGAGGGTTCCTGGCGGGATCACACAGTACTGGGGTCATGGAGGGTTCCTGGCGGGGTCACACAGTACTGGGGTCATGGAGGGTTCCTGGCGGGGTCACACAGTACTGGGGTCATGGAGGGTTCCTGGCGGGGTCACACAGTACTGGGGTCATGGAGGGTTCCTAGCGGGGTCACACAGTACTGGGGTCATGGAGGGTTCCTGGCGGGGTCACACAGTACTGGGGTCATGGAGGGTTCCTGGCGGGGTCACACAGTACTGGGGTCATGGAGGGTTCCTGGTGGGGTCACACAGTACTGGGGTCATGGAGGGTTCCTGGTGGGGTCACACAGTACTGGGGTCATGGAGGGTTCCTGGCAGGGGTCACACAGTACTGGGGTCATGGAGGGTTCCTGGTGGGGTCACACAGTACTGGGGTCATGGAGGGTTCCTGGCAGGGGTCACACAGTACTGGGGTCATGGAGGGTTCCTGGTGGGGTCACACAGTACTGGGGTCATGGAGGGTTCCTGGTGGGGTCACACAGTACTGGGGTCATGGAGGGTTCCTGGTGGGGTCACACAGTACTGGGGTCATGGAGGGTTCCTGGCGGGGTCACACAGTACTGGGGTCATGGAGGGTTCCTGGTGGGGTCACACAGTACTGGGGTCATGGAGGGTTCCTGGTGGGGTCACAGTACTGGGTTCATGGAGGGTTCCTGGTGGGGTCACACAGTACTGGGGTCATGGAGGGTTCCTGGCAGGGGTCACACAGTACTGGGGTCATGGAGGGTTCCTGGCAGGGGTCACACAGTACTGGGGTCATGGAGGGTTCCTGGCGGGGTCACACTACTGGGGTCATGGAGGGTTCCTGGCGGGGTCACAGTACTGGGGTCATGGAGGGTTCCTGGCGGGGTCACACAGTACTGGGGTCATGGAGGGTTCCTAGCGGGGTCACACAGTACTGGGGTCATGGAGGGTTCCTAGCGGGGTCACACAGTACTGGGGTCATGGAGGGTTCCTGGCGGGATCACACAGTACTGGGGTCATGGAGGGTTCCTGGCGGGGTCACACAGTACTGGGGTCATGGAGGGTTCCTGGCGGGGTCACATAGTACTGGGGTCATGGAGGGTTCCTGGCGGGGTCACACAGTACTGGGGTCATGGAGGGTTCCTAGCGGGGTCACACAGTACTGGGGTCATGGAGGGTTCCTGGCGGGGTCACACAGTACTGGGGTCATGGAGGGTTCCTGGCGGGGTCACACAGTACTGGGGTCATGGAGGGTTCCTGGTGGGGTCACACAGTACTGGGGTCATGGAGGGTTCCTGGTGGGGTCACACAGTACTGGGGTCATGGAGGGTTCCTGGCAGGGGTCACACAGTACTGGGGTCATGGAGGGTTCCTGGTGGGGTCACACAGTACTGGGGTCATGGAGGGTTCCTGGCAGGGGTCACACAGTACTGGGGTCATGGAGGGTTCCTGGTGGGGTCACACAGTACTGGGGTCATGGAGGGTTCCTGGTGGGGTCACACAGTACTGGGGTCATGGAGGGTTCCTGGTGGGGTCACACAGTACTGGGGTCATGGAGGGTTCCTGGCGGGGTCACACAGTACTGGGGTCATGGAGGGTTCCTGGGGGGGTCACACAGTACTGGGGTCATGGAGGGTTCCTGGTGGGGTCACAGTACTGGGTTCATGGAGGGTTCCTGGTGGGGTCACACAGTACTGGGGTCATGGAGGGTTCCTGGCAGGGGTCACACAGTACTGGGGTCATGGAGGGTTCCTGGCAGGGGTCACACAGTACTGGGGTCATGGAGGGTTCCTGGCGGGGTCACACTACTGGGGTCATGGAGGGTTCCTGGCGGGGTCACAGTACTGGGGTCATGGAGGGTTCCTGGCGGGGTCACACAGTACTGGGGTCATGGAGGGTTCCTGGCGGGGTCACACAGTACTGGGGTCATGGAGGGTTCCTGGCGGGGTCACACAGTACTCGGGTCAAAGCTCATAACTGAGGAAACATGCATAAGTTTCGCAAATGCTGGACGAGTCGTGTCCCTGCATGCTCTTCCCTGTGAGGGGAAGATGAAGGAGGCAGCATTATATCACGCTGACACGGAGGCGAGAGGCGGGGCCCAGGAGAGCGAGCTACACAATGCCTTCACTCCATTTCCTACCAGCGACAATAGCCCGCTAATGAGTGCCTTCACTTGGCAGAGAGGAACCCTAAAACGCATGAGTGGATGTGGCCATTGTTCACCGCCGCCAAGTACTCCTTAAAGAATAAAAGATAACTATTGTCATAGACTGTGCGATATATTGCTCGTGCACTCTGACTGTGCAAGGGTTTAATGATAGCGAAGCGTCTAATTTTGTTGAGCGTCATCGAGAATATCAGAGTATAGCATTAATTGCACTTGTGAAGCACTTTCAGGCTTTGCATGCGTAACATCGCGAAT
This sequence comes from Procambarus clarkii, assembly GCF_040958095.1. Lineage (NCBI taxonomy): Eukaryota > Metazoa > Arthropoda > Malacostraca > Decapoda > Cambaridae > Procambarus > Procambarus clarkii. Next base: position 18,768,972 of record NC_091205.1, read on the forward strand.
TTCTGCTGAGATTGGAGAGAAAGTGATTGGATTTGATGGTGACAATTCTTGTGCGTTTCGATAGTGACAGTGCGTGTGTGTGATTTGATAGTGACGATACTTGTATGTTTTGAAAGTGACTGTGTGAGTGCTGTAGAGGTGCTTAATATTCTTATTTCTCGAGCGTACAAGGACAGTCTCCACATTATAAGCCGGATAAAGTCCACCGCTAAATGCTACAAGTGAGTACACGTTTCCTTATAAGGGTGGTGGCGATGAATGCTTAAGGGACTGTACAAAGCAAACGTGATAAGAGACAGAATAATATTATGCAGAAATTTGTAGAAGTGTTGGAACGGAATATAAACGGCTTTTAAGTATTTAATTTGTTATTTTTCTCCTAAACAAATGTAGTTTCAAGACCCAAAGGCCGTGTAGCCAGGCTTCCTCAGCGGGTATCTTCGGCACAAGCGATGGTCAGGCGTCTTCAGCGCTTAATCGGTATATAATTGTAGCGTCCTTCCTTCAATGGAGCATACTTAGTATATTTGATACAATGTTGTCTAATAGTTTGCAATTCAGATGTCCTGAATGTTGCGTCAGGAAGATTAGCTTAATGGCAGATCTATAAACATGAAGAACGTCAATTAACCGTATATGTAGATTCTCTCTCTCTCTCTCCTTCTCTCCTTCTTTCCCTCTTTCCCCCCACTATCACTTCCTCCCTCCCTCCCCCACTATCACTCTTCCCCCTCCCCCACTCTCTCTTCCCCATCCCCATCTCTCTCTTCCCCCTCCCGTCCCCCCCCTCTTACTCTCACACCGATACTAATCCCCCCCCCCCCACACACACACACACATTGGGGGAAGTCTGATAGCTGAGTGGACAGCGCGCAGGACTCTTAATTCTGTGGCCCGGGTTCGATTCCCGGACCAGGCAGAAACAAATGGGCAAAGTTTCTTTCACCCTGAATGCCCCTTTTACCTAGCAATAAATAGGTACCTGGGAGTTAGACAACTGTTACGGAGCTGCTTCCTGGGGATATATATATATGTGTGTGTGTGTGTGTGTGTGTGTGTGTGTGTGTGTGTGTGTGTGTGTGTGTGTGTGTGTGTGTGTGGAAAAAGGGAAAAAAATAGTAGTTAGTAACAGTTGATTGGCAGTTGAGAGGCGCGCAGAAAGAGCAGAGCTCAACCCCCGCAAGCACAACTAGGTGAATAAACACACACTGTTCTCGACTCAAAAATCGGCGATTCCGAGTTCGATTCCGTGGCAAGACAGAAATGATTGGGTACGTTTCCTTTCACCTAATGCCGCTGTTCACCTAACAGTAAATAGGCACCCAGAATTTTGGCAACTATTGTAGGGTTGCATCCAGTATGGACCTAAGGCGGAAGACGGGACACCACGAGCGAGGCTCTCATCCTGTAACTACACTTAGGTAATCACACACACACACACACACACACACACACACACACACACACACACACACACACACACACACACACACACACACACACACACACACACACACACATATTCAATTTCGGTTCCTGATTTTGTAATAATTTTCTATATACTCTCCCAGGCCGTATATTAGGACGTCTTGTGCCATCCTAATGCGGCGTCCGATGATTGAATTACACGCCATGACGAACCGTGCAGACTCGCCTGATTAAATTATGGCCTCAGTCGTGCAGCACTAATGAAGGGTCGTTGATCAGCGGTGACGACCAGAGGGGGGCCCTCGTGCAGCGTCACGACCAGTGGTGGGCCCTCGTGCAGCGTCACGACCAGAGGGGGGGGCCTCGTCCAGCGTCACGACCAGTGGTGGGCCCTCGTGCAGCGTCACGACCAGAGGGGGGGGCCTCGTGCAGCGTCACGACCAGAGGGGGGGGCCTCGTCCAGCGTCACGACCAGAGGGGGGGGGGGCCTCGTCCAGCGTCACGACCAGAGGGGGGGCCCTTGTGCAGCGTCACGACCAGAGGGGGCCCTCGTGCAGCGTCACGACCAGTGGTGGGCCCTCGTGCAGCGTCACGACCAGAGGGGGGGGCCTCGTCCAGCGTCACGACCAGAGGGGGGGGGGGCCTCGTCCAGCGTCACGACCAGAGGGGGCCCTCGTGCAGCGTCACGACCAGTGGTGGGCCCTCGTGCAGCGTCACGACCAGAGGGGGGGGCCTCGTCCAGCGTCACGACCAGAGGGGGGGCCCTTGTGCAGCGTCACGACCAGAGGGGGCCCTCGTGCAGCGTCACGACCAGAGGGGGGGCCCTTGTGCAGCGTCACGACCAGAGGGGGCCCTCGTGCAGCGTCACGACCAGAGGGGGCCCTCGTGCAGCGTCACGACCAGAGGGGGGCCTCGTCCAGCGTCACGACCAGAGGGGGCCCTCGTGCAGCGTCACGACCAGAGGGGGGCCTCGTCCAGCGTCACGACCAGAGGGGGCCCTCGTGCAGCGTCACGACCAGAGGGGGGCCTCGTGCAGCGTCACGACCAGAGGGGGGCCCTCGTCCAGCGTCACGACCAGAGGGGGGCCTCGTCCAGCGTCACGACCAGAGGGGGGCCTCGTGCAGCGTCACGACCAGAGGGGGCCCTCGTGCAGCGTCACGGCCAGAGGGGGGCCTCGTGCAGCGTCACGACCAGAGGGGGGCCTCGTCCAGCGTCACGACCAGAGGGGGGCCTCGTGCAGCGTCACGACCAGAGGGGGGGGCCTCGTGCAGCGTCACGACCAGAGGGGGAAGCCTCGTGCAGCGTCACGACCAGAGGGGGGCCTCGTCCAGCGTCACGACCAGAGGGGGGCCTCGTGCAGCGTCACGACCAGAGGGGGGCCTCGTGCAGCGTCACGACCAGAGTACAGTAGTATGAATTGTTCTTCATACAATTTGAAGATAATATGAATTTTCATTTAATTTGAATTTCCCCGTCTTGTATCTTAATTCTTTCGAGCGGGAATTGATTTGTGATCTTGAGACACAGTGGTGGGGTGGTGTGAGTCCCTGGCCGTCACTCCTCAAGACTCCTCACCTCTAGTCATCCATACCTCCTTCATCCGCCTCTCCTGGTTAATCCAGCACACACCAGCCTCTTCCTCTGGGCATATCTGGTCATCTTGAGGGCTGGTCTTCTCTACTCCGGCGCCGCCGTGGAAGGAAGCGCGTCTGGAAGCAGCAACAAGGCTGGTTCTGGACTGGCTGGCCTGTAGTGTGCTGAACAAGGGTTTGGAAGCCTCGGGTTTCTTGCCCTTGCAGATGTTTCGGTAGATTGTTTACTGTGGGATCTTTTACGGTGGTCGCTTTTCCTGGCTATGTTGTTTTGAATGGGTTTAATGAGTTTTGTGGCACTTGATTCAAGTTTGGCAGTAAAACCGGCCTCCCTCGCCGCCCTGGCACCTGGCACATCTGCTGCTGCTGCTTCCTGACAACATCTGCTGGTGCTTCTCCTTGAGAACATGTGGTGCTCCGGGTTATTCTCATACAGTACTCTATGTTGCACAAGGAAGTTGGCTGTGTTTCACAAGGTATTGCACGAGATGTTGCATACTTGCCAGAAAAAATGATTAACATGCAACTAAAAGTTCAAAGCCCTAGTGGAAGTGGCGAGTGTGAAGTGTTGTTGAGAGAGTTTATCATTCTGGTCTTGTTGCAGAGACGTTGAGGTGTTGAGCGTGCAACATAAACTCTGCCACGTAACTCACTGGCAGACGATGAGGTCTTCAACTAGCACAGTTTATTACGGCCTGTAAGCGCTCTCTTAACTGCAAACATCAATTGAACCTTTAACAAAATAATAATGTTAATTTAACTATTAATAACCCTGGTTAAAAGGATTAAAATTATTTTATTTGCGCTCCTTGGTAAGGAATCATCACGCATTTACATATACAATTACGAAACCTGTACATCTTTCCTCGAGTGTGGCAGCTTAATTTGTATCAAACAATTTACCAGCTCGTAAACTTCGCAAGCCAAGGTTGCTATTATTATAGACAACCTCGTAGTGCTTCTGACCTCATAAATTGCTTAACAAATGTAAACTAAGCCGTCATGGCTGAGGAAAGATGTACATGTTTCGCAAGACCAATGTGTGGACGATGAATCCTGGGCTAGAATAACCACTAGTGAACATACACATTAATGAGATATCCAATATGTGGCAAGACCTTCCAAGATTGTCTACGTCTGAGACGTGCCGCCTCGAACTATACAACCCTATGCTTGTGGGTACCCACGACCAGGGTTAGAATCCTTTGCGTTGCTCCAGTTGATTTTCTCATATGACGTTAGTGTGATGTCATTATGTAAATGATATATGACGTTAGTGTGATATTGTGAAAATGTTTATTATTGGTGGGACAGTCACAACACGAAGACGTGTGGAAAAGCCATGTATAATACAAAGCTTGTGGGAGAAACTGGGTGTAATGAAACTTGTGCCTGTGCTCCTGCCTGTAGAGAGGTTACCCCTACCCACTGGGTCCAACCACTTGGACTGGACGGTAGAGCGACGGTCGCGCTTCATGCAGGTCGGCGTTCAATAACCCCCCCCCCCCCCCCCGTCCCATCCCAAATCCTTATCCTGACTCCTTCCAAGTGCTTTATAGTAGTAATGGCTTGGCGCTTTCCCTTGATAGTTCCTTCCTTCCCTTCCCCCCCCCCCCCTGGGAGGATGAACCATGTAGGATTATCATCAACGAGACGATAACGAAAAAGTCCAACATGATTCCACAAGAAATGAGACATAAGTATCTTGGGGAAATATATAAAGAAGCTGGGAATGAATTAGATCAAGTCTACACTGATGGGTCATCTAATCCTGCTACTGTGAGGGCTGGTGCAGCATACACTGTAATTACGAATAATGCCTTTCAACGTGGAAATGAAGAAAAAGCACATATTGAGAACTATGCCTCTTCAACGCAAGCAGAGCTAACTGGCATTGTTAAGGTTCCTAGAAAAAAAAGTGTAATGATCTTTAATGATTCAAAAGCAACACTACAAAGACTTAGTTAAAAAAACAGGCAGAAAACCTTGTTTGCAACTCCCAGCTGTGTCTGGGTACATGTGATAGGATGAAGAACCCAGCGGGTTTTCTTCCTGGAAGTGTTTTACAAGTGTACAACACATCCCAATAAGTGTACAACAGATGTTTATTAAAGAGACAATAACGGGGCAGAAAATTAGACATCCATCCCACTCATCTGAAAATAAAGGAAGTGACGACGTTTCTATCCGTCCCGGACCATCAACAAGGCCAGCCCTCTTAAGTTCATTTTTCAATCTTTTCTGTTGCTTCCGCAACCATCTCTCTTTAACTTCTTTCTCCTCGCCATTACTCCCGCCTGCGGGTTTCATAATGATCATTAACTACAAAGGTATACTTCTTACCTTCTCATCTTTCACCTTGCATAATTACTTTATATATTACTTTCTCCGCCAGTCTTTTTTTTTGTTACCCTACTTCATAGTGGTCCAGGACGAACTTATTTTGAGACGTGTGGGTTGGGTGGCGGTCTTTAAGACTTGTAGAGCTCTTGTGTTATTTCAGAGTATACACTAAAGTGCTTCGTGTCTCTTCTCGGAACAGTCAGGTTTGTCTAAAACTAGATATTCTCCTTTGTCTAAAAAAAGAGAATGTAATTATACCGATGACAACTTCGCCTCGTTCTCGGAAGAAAATAAAAATCTTCAACGTTGGCTTTGGGTATAATATAGGATAGAAGTTAGCGGTGTAGTGAGCTGGTGGTTGAGTACCGCGTACCTGCCAGAGCGGCCGGCGGGGGTCCAGATGCTCCTCTGATACCATAATGAGCCGCACTGCACTCCCTGGCCTCTCTCTCTCCCTGGCCTGGGTGCTGCCCCCTCAGCCCGCGGTGTGGGTGTTGGCCAGGGGAGGCGCCCCGCACGCCCGCTCCCTCTCCTGCCTCATCATGGTCGCTCTCTCCTCCTTCCTCACTACCCATTTTCGCCTCTGTGGCTCACTGGGACCCACTCTGCCGGGGAGATATTTTTATTCATTTCCTCCCGCTGCTATCGAGATTTGTGATTATATTTAGTTACCGCTGGTCGGTTAATGTCATGGTGTAGTGCATCGTCATGTGAGGGAGAGCAGGGGATTCCTGGAGGCGTTAGGCCCTCCTGGAGGTTTTGGCGAGCAGATGTGGGTCGACACACGCCGCGGCTTCGGCTTACTTCGGGGCAAGACAGTCCCAGGCAGCAAGGTCGGCTGGTGAGAGCGGCCGGTGTCACGGTGCCTCTCCGGACACCTGTGTGGCCAGCGGTCACCATCACCGGACACCTGTATGGCCAGCGGTCACCATCACCGGACACCTGTGTGGCCAGCGGTCACCATCTCCGGACACCTGTGTGGCCAGCGGACACCATCTCCGGACACCTGTGTGGCCAGCGGTCACCATCACCGGACACCCACTAACACTGGATGATAACATATTCTGAATTCTCTTTCTCCAACTTATGGTCTGGTGGCCATCATTTGTAAGAGGTGAATGATTTACCCATTTTCATATTTTCCTTATTTTGTCGATAATATGTGATTCGGACTCATAGTGTGTCATAGGAGAAAAGCGAAACGGCGGCGACCAACGTGAAGAAACAATACTGAAGTCCTCTGATGGGTAACCTACCAAACACCACCACAAGTACCACTAATTAGTACTATTAGTACCTCCTCCTTGGCTGCGTTTGGTGGTGTAAAAAATAATGAATACATTTTGGTTCACAAATTGTTGTAATTTGAATCTTCTGATACTTAATTTAAACCATAATCAATCAACTCCTGGAGTAATAACTTATATATTTATTGTGTTGATATTTTATCCCTTCAACGGGAATCAGCTGACCCCCATTAACGGATATCAGCTGACCTCCATTAACGGATATCAGGTGACCCCCCATTAACGGATATTAGGTGACCCCCCATTAACGGATATCAGGTGACCCCCCATTAACGGATATCAGCTGACCCCCCATTAACGGATATCAGCTGACCCCCCATTAACGGATATCAGCTGACCCCATTAACGGGAATCAGGTGATCCCGTTAAGAGTGAGTGTGCGAAGAGGGAAGACAGTGGGCGCGCCGGTAACATCCATCACACAAGCCTCTAATTGGCCTCCTAAGCGCATAAGGTAGGCTGAGCACCTCTTGTCTAAGCTGGTTTAGAGAACTATATTAAGGTCAGGACAAAGGGGGGGATTAGGTTCTGATTTGGTGGTGATTAGGTGAGTGTAACACTGCAAGATGAGGTCGGTCCACTCCTGACGCGGGCTAATTAAGTAACGTTAAGCCCAGTACAGCCCTGTTATGGGCTGGGATACAGGGGGAAAGATGCTCGTGGAGTTTCCATGTTGATTTAATGTTGCATGAATGTTGCATCAACGTCGTTTGGCCAAGGGGATGCTGCCTCTGGTCAGTACAGAAGATGTGTGCGTTGAGGATTTTTATTTTACTGATGCAAATATTAAGAAATCTTTTTTATGTAAATATGGTGAAGGGTGATGTGATAGGTGGGGGGGGGGGGAGGAGGGCCTGCAAGGGTGAGTGTAATAGAGAAGGTCAAGAGGTATAGTGTAGGGCGAGATGTTTCGGGCGGTGCCAGATGACCCGGTGATCCTGGAGGACCTCCCGCCCTCACCATCACCACCACCCGCCCTGATCATCACCACCACCCGCCCTCACCATCACTACCACCCGCCCTCACCATCACCACCACCCGCCCTCACCATCACCCGCCCTCACCACCACCCGCCCTCACCATCACCCGCCCTCACCATCACCATCACCCGCCCTCACCATCACCACCACCCGCCCTCACCATCACCCGCCCTCACCATCACCACCACCCGCCCTCACCATCACCACCACCCGCCCTCACCATCACCCGCCCTCACCATCACTACCACCCGCCCTCACCATCACCGCCACCCGCCCTCACCATCACCCGCCCTCACCATCACCACCACCCGCCCTCACCACCACCCTCCCTCACCATCACCACCACCCGCCCTCACCATCACTACCACCCGCCCTCACCATCACTACCACCCGCCCTCACCATCACTACCACCCGCCCTCACCATCACCACCACCCACCCTCACCATAACCCGCCCTCACCATCACTACCACCCGCCCTCACCATCACCCGCCCTCACCACCACCCGCCCTCACCACCACTACCCACCCTCACCACCACTACCCGCCCTCACCACCACTACCACCCGCCCTCACCACCACCACCACCCGCCCTCACCACCACTACCACCCGCCCTCACCACCACCCGCCCTCACCACCACCCGCCCTCACCACCACCACCACCCGCCCTCACCACCACCACCACCCGCCCTCACCACCACCACCACCCGCCCTCACCACCACTACCACCCGCCCTCACCACCACCCGCCCTCACCACCACCACCACCCGCCCTCACCACCACCACCACCCGCCCTCACCACCACCACCACCCGCCCTCACCACCACTACCACCCGCCCTCACCACCACCACCACCCGCCCTCACCACCCGCCCTCACCACCACTACCACCCGCCCTCACCACCACCACCACCCGCCCTCACCACCACTACCACCCGCCCTCACCACCACCACTACCAGCCCTCACCACCCGCCCTCACCACCACCACCACCCGCCCTCACCACCACCACCACCCGCCCTCACCACCACTACCACCCGCCCTCACCACCACCACCACCACCCACCCTCACCACCACCACCACCCGCCCTCACCACCACTACCACCCGCCCTCACCACCACCACCACCCGCCCTCACCACCCGCCCTCACCACCACCACTACCAGCCCTCACCACCCGCCCTCACCACCACCACTACCAGCCCTCACCACCCGCTCTCACCACCATCACTACCAGCCCTCACCACCACTACCACCTGTAAAAGACTAAAAATTATTCAGGGACCATTTGAAGTCCGAAATTTGACAGATTTTTTAGACCCAAATATGACGGTGACTATTTTAGACCAAATAATTTCAAAGACCATATAAGACCGATATGAGACAGATTATTTTAGATCCAAATATTATCAGAGTCCAGTTCATGACCCAAAATTTGGCAGAGTCCGTTTGATGACCGAAATTTGAGAGAGACCACTTTGAGATCAAAATTAATCTGTCCACTTTGAGACCGAAATATTTCAGAGTTTTACTTACACCTGCGTTCTTAAAGAGTTCTTATGGAGGAAATTAAAAAATTATCAAGATTCCAGTTGAGACCAAAAAATTTGACAGACCATTTTAAGACCAAATTTGTTAGAGACCGCATTTTGTTTAATTTCGCTACTAACTGCCTAATTTTAGCCAAATTTTAAACAGTCATATTTCAGACGTAGTACAATAAATCCATACAATTACCAAACTCCAGCTCATGTCCCCGCCTTAACCCGCTCTCGTATCTTCTTTAGTATCTAATCAAATCCCCTGAGAAATAAAACGGCTTTATTTCAGACATAGTAAAATAGATCCAAATAATTACCGAGCTCCAACTCTCGTCCCCACCTTAGTTCATTTATACAAGTACTTTAGTACCAGACCAATTTTCCAGAAATCTAAAGCAGACATACTTCTGAGTAAATAAAGAAAAATAGTGTTACCGAACTCTAGCTCTCGTCCCCCCACCTTAACTCATTTGTACAAGTTCTTTATTATCAGACAAAATCCCCCGAGATTTAAGATCACTATATTTCTATTGTAGTAAAAATAAGATAAAGACTTTAACCATTCTCCAGTTCTTGTCCTCCACCTTAGTTCAATGTTCATCAAAATTAATTCAGATCAAGTCCCTCTCCAGTCTATCAAAGTAAACATCCTGTCCTTGTATACCCTGTTTGTACTCAGCTATGTAAATAGTCACTAACGAGCTAATATCACACAGTAATAAACATCGGTCAGATCGCACCTTACTTTCAATACCTTTTGTTTACTCAGCTATGTAATAATCACACGGTCAAGTCACACCTTACCCTTTCCCACCCTTACCTTCCCATCCCTTATCCACACCCCCCCCCCCGCCCCTTACCTTCCCATCCCTTATCCCCCCCCCCCCCCGCCCCTTACCTTCCCCAACCCTCTTTCGCCCTTATCTTCCCACACTCTTTACCTTAACCCCTTACCTTCTTATTCCAATATTTTCATAAAACTGAACTTGAAAATTGTTTAATTTTCCCCATAAGAACTCTTTAAGAATGTATGGTCCCCTTATGCCTTGAATTTCCCCCATAAGAACTCTTTAACTCTAAATTAGTGATTTTGAAAATGAACAAAAATTTACCATAGAGTTTATTCTCAGTAAGAAGGGAGCGGATAATTTGTCTCTGAGCAATGCAGGAGATGTAGGATCTCTCTTAAAGTCATGAGAGATCCTACATCTCCTGCATTGCTCAGAGACAAATTATTTAGTGCTGTTAACACCCTTTTGACTGGTGCCGACATACCAACTCACTCCTTTTATGATAATTGGCTGAGAAACAATGCTTACAATCTCATTAAACTTAACATTCCTTTTAAGTGCAATCTACCAGTCTCTGATATTCCTCTATCTGTACCCCACCATTCAAGTATCATACACACCTGTCACCAAGAAAGATAATGAGAATCTTGCTCTACTCAAAGCTGTCACTCTTGAAACAATTGCCTCCTCCATCGAGAGTCTAAGATCTCACGAGCACTGTGTCTACACCGACGGCTCAGTCCAGTCTTCTACTGGACGGACTGCAGCGGCATGTAGGTTTTATAGAAATAATATCTGCACAAAGTCTGTCAGTGTCAGGTTAAACAACTGGCTGACCTCCACACAAGCAGAACTAGCAGCATTACATTTAGCAACCAGCACATTAAAAAATATTGGAGGAGGAATAATATTCTGCGATTCAAAGTCTGCTCTTCAAGCAATCGAAAACTTCTCTTGGAAGATCGACAGCAAGAACCTAATACTCCCAATTATAAATGACCTAATTGATGCACAGAGTAAAGGGTCTCGAATCTCCTTTGTATGGATACCTTCACACATAAATATAACCCATCATAATGAGACAGACATTGCAGCCAAATTAGCGTGTAACAAGTTTGAAGTTGAATTAGATCTAGGTATCCCCATCTCTGCTGTCAAAACTGTATTGGTCCAAACATTCAGATCTGATAGGAAAGAACTTACTGACTCCCAACGACCTGAAAGTACTAGTATAAAAAGCTATGATTTGTTCAGATCTGAAACCTACATCTATGGACAGCACAAAACGTCCACTAGACTGTGCGACACAGTGGTTGCAAGGATCAGGTTGGGTTACCGTTACCTGTGGCAGGTGGCTGCAGGTGACGGGTCTCCCAATCCTGAGCACTCCAGTTGCAAACTCTGTGAGCAGGAACTACGGCATGATCTCCCGCACTACATCACTGAATGCCCAGTTATTAGACCTTTCAGACCAGTTGGCATGAGGTACCTGGAGCTTTGCAATTACTTTATTCACTCTCGTATTCTTGAAGATATCCTCACAGTATACCCAAAATTTGCCAGTGCAGGCTATTAAACACATGGCCCTGTATGACTAACCATCCTGCGAGATGGGGACTTGTATTACCACTGCTACCTTATTCAATCTTGTGTTGTTGATATCCTCAAAATGCATCCGGAGTCTGCCAGTGCAGACCGCTTATCACATGCCTCTGTATGACTAACCATCCTGTGTGATGGGGATTTTATAGCATCACCTAGTTAGCTTTTTTGACACACTGTACTCCACTTCATATAGTCCAGGGTAGCTGCACTAATGCAGATGTACCTCATAACTTAATAAAAAAAAAGCGGACTTTGCTCTTTGCCTTTTCTATAAGATTTTCTTAACAAACTTCTATGATTATATAATTACTGGAACAATTTAGTCTTAAAATGATGTGACAGAGTAAAACTCTGAAGACAGGGCTCATACCTCGTCTATTTTCAGGGGCCGAAAAAAATCCCATGTAGCTGTACTCCCTACTACTCATCACCACCCGCCCTCATCACCACCACCACCCCGTCCTCATCACCACCCGCCCTCATCATCACCACCACCCCGTCCTCATCACCACCCGCCCTCATCATCACCACCACCCCCGTCCTCATCATCACCCGTCCTCATCATCACCACCACCCCGTCCTCATCATCACCCGCCCTCAACACCACCACCCGCCCTCAACACCACCACCCGCCCTCGTCACAGTCAAAACGGTGTCTGAATTTATTTAATGTACATATATTTAAACCAAGGCTGGTGTGGTTGGGACAACACAGCCACACATCAACAAGCAGGTTGCCACAAACACACTCACAATGTCCCCAAGTTATCTGAAAGTTCTTCTCATCATTGTAGAAACGATCAGTTGTTTACTGGCTGGGTGTTATTCTTAAGACAAATTTCACTGACCAGATCGGGTAGTTGAGTAATTAATCCTACCTTTATGGTCAGGTGTGACAACAGTGTATATATATTTACCTAACTTACTGATGGTCAAATAATTAAAATGTTAATTCAACAGACTTACCGATGTAGACGAGGCGAAGGATTTGACACTGATGGAAATGGTCTAATAATTAACATGTTAATTTGCACTGATGGAAACTTCTATATTTATTAATATATTTTGTTAATTCCTTGGTGATTACTCATCGTAATTGACATGTATATGCCTAGGCTTGGTGTAGTATATTATACAGTCTTACCATGCTACCCTCAAGTGCTCCTCGTGAGAGAGATAATTGTTACCCCATTGTTACTGAGGATACCTGGAGACGGAGGGGCTGGGTGTGTGTGTGTGGGGGGGGGGGGGGGAGATAGCACGGTTGATATCTTCAGGGACGCTGGTTTCAACCTATTATACTGCCTCAATATTTTATTATGATAGCTTATCATTTTTGAGCCGGACTCGCTCCGAATGTGGAACGTTTGCGTCTTTACAACGTCTCCAGTGAAAATAAGGGAAATTTAAATTGGGAAAATTTCGATTTTTTTTAACATGACTTTTTCATTTTCGAATCTACCACCATTCTACCAGGATTTTGTCACTGTTCCATTACCGGGCTAGTTTGGGCCCAGTGATCTGTTGCCCAGTGATGTGCTTGTATTCATTATATTCTTTGACATGCTGTCATACTCACACTCACATCACTTTTGCTGTGTTACACACTTCTATCTTGCCGTGTAATAGTTCTCTGGCCAGCTGTCTCTATTCTTTACCAGACTGTGGCACGACGCCGCTATCTGTGGCCCTCATCACCATGCCTGACGACCGTCCCTTCATGCCCACCTTGTTGAGCAGGTAATCTCTGGCTAATTAGGATTATCTTACCTTAACAGCAGGAGTGGCGCTGCTTAGCCATCCTCTCTTAACTACGTTACTACCACAGCGACATCTGCGGCCTGTGATACAGCCCCACCTAGTCCCAACCCACTTACAGTAATAATAATAATAATAATAATAATAATAATAATAATACTAATATAGCATCTTTATTATAAACCCTCGGCCATTTTTAAGGCTTGACCCGTTTGTGTGAAGAAACTATTTCTTGAGTTTGTGTCAGTGGGTAGTTTGTTTATGCGTATAGTTACCGTAGATTGTTGGGAGGTTGTTACACACCATGTTGATCTGGCTCAGGTTAGTAACGCTGGGTGGTTGCTTGTAACACAACAAGTGGCTCAATATAACCGGTCGGTTTCCTGGATGGTTGTGAATATTATCATGAGGAATTTACGGATAAAGGAATGGTGAGCGAGACGCTGAAGGTGATTGGTTGTGCGGTGAAGAGATGGATGAGGCCGCCCTGGTCACCCGCACCACCAGACGGAGACCAAGCTCCACCTGGATATACACCCTCGCAGATGCCACCGCCAGGACAACGCGGACGCCACCGCCAGGACTCCGTCAGGTGGGCCTCCAGGGGTGGGGCAGCAGGTGGGTCTCCAGGAGTGAGGCAGGAGGTGGGCCTCCAGGGGTGGGGGCAAGAGGTGGGCCTCCAGGGGTGAGGCAGCAGGCGGGCCTCCAGGGACGGCGCAGTAGGCCTAACTACCCCCTCGTCCAACTACCTGAGAGTACCTCAATTACACAAGAGAAGTGTACCTCACTCACCACAGTTAATTAAGACATGGTGCCAGGTGCAGGTGTGTACCAATTAGGAGCTCCTCGTGCAGAGTATCTTGACACGCTACTGTCCAGGCTGCGGGATAACGGCTGGATGAGGTGATGGATTAGGATTATATTCCTGGTTAATGGCTCAGTATGGCTGGACATACGGTGGCGCCGCGCTGGGGGAGTAGAACAACTCCCAGAACCCCATCACGCATGACAGGATATTGGAGAAGAATAACATGACAATAGAACGTGATTATAATAGGAGATGGAAATAGTTGAATGGGGAGGTTGTTGCTCCGTGGTGAATAATGGGGATGGTAATGGGGGGAGGTGTTATGGGTCGCGTGAGGCAGATGGGGGGGGGGGGAGGATGAGTGGGAGCTGGGTGAGGGGCCGTGATAAACTCATAATGAGGTTCTGGGTAATGAGGAAGGATACGTTGCACTGGTCAAGATGGTGCTTTTTATATAAATGAGGGGAGAGGTGATAGTAGTTGAGGAGTAGTGGTTGAGTGTGCTGGGGGAGGAGTAGTGGTTGAGTGTGTTGGGGGAGGAGTAGTGGTTGAGTGTGTTGGGGGAGGAATAGTGGTTGAGTGTGTTGGGGGAGGAGTAGTGGTTGAGTGTGTTGAGGGAAGATGAGGGAAGAAGCTATTAAGCCCCGAAATCGTCGCAAGGTAACCGAAAGTGTTCATTCTCCCCTGCTAAGCCGCTCACTGCGGGTTAGCAGGGGAGAAAGAACATGTGAAAAGATAACATATGCACAACGGTCCCTGCACCACTTCTGTTTCCAGTGTTTTCAATTTCGTAGTCGAGCAAAGACAACATAACCTTGGCGTGCGTGGCCCTCCCTTCCCCTCTGTTTTTGTTGACATCAAAGGATCTTTCGACAAAGCACAAGGGACTGCGATTCTGGACGAGCTAGCATGCATGGGTGTCAAGGGTGACTCATAAGTGGACTAAAGACTACCTCACAGGGAGGTAAGCCAAGGTCTGCTTCAACGGAAGAGTCTCAAGAACAATGAGTATGGAACACGGGAACCCCCCCCCCCCCCCCCAAGGAGGAGTCTTTAGCCCCACACTATTCAACATACTTATGAACACCATTACAAATATTGAATTTCAGGAAGGAACACAAGTGGGATATGCAGATGATTTCCTAATACAAGCTCCCACCTTGGGGAAAATAAAAGTCCATTGAACTTCTTGGAAGGAAGTGTGTTGAACTCGGTTTCGCTCTTTCTCTATAAACAAAACAAAAGCATATTGTTATTGCAAGCGGGCTAATTATGAACTAATTATGGAAGAGAGGGAATAGAAAATTATGAACTACAAATTATTGTTGAAACACTTGAGGGGGTTGACCACTACCGATACCTTAGCGTCACTGTCGGCTCTAACAAGGGGAAGAAAGAAGAGCTCAACCAACTCATAGGAACTTGCAAAAGTCGACTCAGGGCACTGAAAGTTGTAACCTGGAATGGGCATGGAGCCTCGATTGCCGAGCTTAAAATGATGTACACAGCCTGTGCGCGCTCCGTCATAGTTATGCATCACCAGTTTTATGCACCTACTCCCAAAGCGATATGAAAAGTCTTGAGAGCTTTGAAAATGAAGTCCTGGCAATCATTCTTGGAGTCCCAATTAAGAACTGCCAAAACATCTAATCTACGGGAGGAGGAGTCACTCCCCAGTGTTAATAGCAATATCAGGAAACTGAATGCTAAGCTTGTAATTAAGATAGCCAGAGAACCCCATTATAATGATATTGCCAAAAAAAAAAATGAATTCTGTGCTACTTGCAGGAGGAAACAGGAAAAGCAAAAAAATGGCAACACTGGTCAGTCTGCTTCCTCAAAGAACTTTACCTGCTTGAGCAAGCCCGTGAGCTCCTGCCTGTAGAGAGGTTACCCCTACCCCCCATCCCCACCCGGGAGGATGAACCATGTAGGATTATCATCAACGAGATGACAATGAAGAAGTCAAATATGATACCACAAGAAAATGAGGCATAAGTATCTTGAGGAAATTTATAATCAAGCTGGGAATGAATTAGATCAAATCTACACTGATGGGTCATCTAATCCTGTCATATGGCCGGGCTGGCAGCATACTCTGAAATTAGGAATAATGCCTTTCAAAAGGCAAGTGAAGAAAAAGCACGTATTGAGAACTATGCCTCTTCAACGCAAGCAGAGCTAACCGCCATTGTTATGACGTTAAGACTTATTGAAACACACTAACGGTGCAGTGATCTGCACTGATTCATAAGCAGCACTACAAACCCTTAGTAAAAATCGGGCAGAAAATCTTACGATAGTCGCTGAAATCAAGAGAGCTGAGGGTACTAACCAATCCAACCCGTTCTCGCACTTTCTTAGTCAATATTGACTTATTAAATAAGTGCATATGCAGCCCGCATTCGGAGGATGGGTTGGCATATGTGACATACTAAACATACTAGTTTACTTTGAAAAGCTTCATAGAAAACACCGACCTTACCTAACCTTCTTAATATGTTAAGATAAGCATCTTATTGCTTCGTAATTACAATTATTACTTAACCTATACCTATAATAGGTTAAGTAATAATTGTAATTACGAAGCAATAAGATGCTTATCTTAATATACTAAGAAGGTTAGGTAAGGTCGGTGTTTTCTATGAAGCTTTTCAAGGTAAACTAGTATGTTTAGTATGTCACATATGCACGTATTTAATAAGTCAATATTGACTATACGAAAGTGCGAGAACGGGTTGACCGATCATGGAAGAGTCGTTAAATTCCTGTGGATCCCCTCCCATGTTGGAATCTGTGGAAAATGAACGAGCAGGTGTGCTGGCAGCTGAGGGCGCTGAAGGAGACCATATTAATACTTCATAATTAAGAATTAGGTATGAAGTATCAAATTAGAGATATTATCAGGAAACATCACCGTAATAAAGTAACTGAGGAAAGGAGGATAAAAGCACAAACCAGTGAATCTGTATGACGGGTTGCCGCTGGCAATGCTAATCATTATAGACGAGGAGGAAGTGGCCGCGGGAGAGAATCAGTAATAGCAAGAATTCTCCTTGGATACAAATACCCATAGAGATTCGGAATGGAAGCAGCGGAGTTGCAGAATCTGTGGCGAGAGTGATGGACACCACCTTGGCCACTACCTGAGAGAATGTGAACATCTAAGAGACATTAGAAATGTATGTAGCATTGTAAACAACACACCCAAACAACACACACACGTATGTCAACCCATGGTGGACAGGCCACTGAACTTTCCAGCCTCCTCTCTCTCTCTACTCCCACATCCTCTTCCAGAATTTCACCTCCCCATCCCTCTACCTCCCCCATCCTTTCCAATCCCTTTGGATATCAATGCAAATGCGATGCATTGTAAACCCCACATTGAGTTGGGAAAATACTATCTGTCAAATATAAATACTGTTCTCAAAAGATTTCCCCATTTTGCATCAGCAAGATAACGTAAGATTTTTAAGGGTTGACAAATGTTAATCTTCTTGTTTGATAAGCTGTTCAGTTAAGACAATTAAGCAAGTCCCAGCTGTTTCTGCGTACAAGTGACAGGATGAACAACCCAGCGGGTTTTCTTATTGGGGAGTGTTGTACATGCTATGGCAGTGTGTCCACTCACAGGATGAGTGACGCTGCCCAATACTGTCACTATGGCAGTTTGTCCACTCACAGGATGAGTGACGCTGCCCAATACTGTCACTATGGCAGTGTGTCCACTCACAGGATGAGTGGCGCTGCCCAATATTGTCACTATGGCGGTGTGTCCACTCACAGGATGAGTGGCGCTGCCCAATATTGTCACTATGGCGGTGTGTCCACTCACAGGATGAGTGACGCTGCCCAATACTGTCACTATGGCGGTGTGTCCACTCACAGGATGAGTGGCGCTGCCCAATACTGTCACTATGGTGGTGTGTCCACTCACAGGATGAGTGACGCTGCCCAATACTGTCACTATGGCGGTGTGTCCACTCACAGGATGAGTGGCGCTGCCCAATACTGTCACTATGGCGGTGTGTCCACTCACAGGATGAGTGGCGCTGCCCAATACTGTCACTATGGCGGTGTGTCCACTCACAGGATGAGTGGCGCTGCCCAATACTGTCACTATGGCGGTGTGTCCACTCACAGGATGAGTGGCGCTGCTCAATACTGTCACTATGGCGGTGTGTCCACTCACAGGATGAGTGGCGCTGCCCAATACTGTCACTATGGCGGTGTGTCCACTCACAGGATGAGTGGCGCTGCTCAATACTGTCACTATGGCGGTGTGTCCACTCACAGGATGAGTGGCGCTGCCCAATACTGTCACTATGGCGGTGTGTCCACTCACAGGATGAGTGGCGCTGCTCAATACTGTCACTATGGCGGTGTGTCCACTCACAGGATGAGTGGCGCTGCCCAATACTGTCACTATGGCGGTGTGTCCACTCACAGGATGAGTGGCGCTGCCCAATACTGTCACTATGGCGGTGTGTCCACTCACAGGATGAGTGGCGCTGCTCAATACTGTCACTATGGCGGTGTGTCCACTCACAGGATGAGTGGCGCTGCTCAATACTGTCACTATGGCGGTGTGTCCACTCACAGGATGAGTGGCGCTGCCCAATACTGTCACTATGGCGGTGTGTCCACTCACAGGATGAGTGACGCTGCCCAATACTGTCACTATGGCGGTGTGTCCACTCACAGGATGAGTGACGCTGCCCAATACTGTCACTATGGCGGTGAGCCCACTCACAGGATGAGTGACGCTGCCCAATACTGTCACTATGGCGGTGTGTCCACTCACAGGATGAGTGACGCTGCCCAATACTGTCACTATGGCGGTGTGTCCACTCACAGGATGAGTGACGCTGCCCAATACTGTCACTATGGCGGTGTGTCCACTCACAGGATGAGTGGCGCTGCCCAATACTGTCACTATGGCGGTGTGTCCACTCACAGGATGAGTGGCGCTGCCCAATACTGTCACTATGGCGGTGAGCCCACTCACAGGATGAGTGACGCTGCCCAATACTGTCACTATGGCGGTGTGTCCACTCACAGGATGAGTGGCGCTGACCAATACTGTCACTATGGCGGTGTGTCCACTCACAGGATGAGTGGCGCTGACCAATACTGTCACTATGGCGGTGTGTCCACTCACAGGATGAGTGACGCTGCCCAATACTGTCACTATGGCGGTGTGTCCACTAACAGGATGAGTGACGCTGCCCAATACTGTCACTATGGCGGTGTGTCCACTCACAGGATGAGTGGCGCTGCCCAATACTGTCACTATGGCGGTGTGTCCACTCACAGGATGAGTGGCGCTGCCCAATACTGTCACTATGGCGGTGAGCCCACTCACAGGATGAGTGACGCTGCCCAATACTGTCACTATGGCGGTGTGTCCACTCACAGGATGAGTGGCGCTGACCAATACTGTCACTATGGCGGTGTGTCCACTCACAGGATGAGTGGCGCTGACCAATACTGTCACTATGGCGGTGTGTCCACTCACAGGATGAGTGACGCTGCCCAATACTGTCACTATGGCGGTGTGTCCACTAACAGGATGAGTGACGCTGCCCAATACTGTCACTATGGCGGTGTGTCCACTCACAGGATGAGTGACGCTGCCCAATACTGTCACTATGGCGGTGTGTCCACTAACAGGATGAGTGGCGCTGCCCAATACTGTCACTATGGCGGTGTGTCCACTAACAGGATGAGTGACGCTGCCCAATACTGTCACTATGGCGGTGTGTCCACTAACAGGATGAGTGACGCTGCCCAATACTGTCACTATGGCGGTGTGTCCACTCACAGGATGAGTGGCGCTGCCCAATACTGTCACTATGGCGGTGTGTCCACTAACAGGATGAGTGACGCTGCCCAATACTGTCACTATGGCGGTGTGTCCACTAACAGGATGAGTGACGCTGCCCAATACTGTCACTATGGCGGTGTGTCCACTCACAGGATGAGTGGCGCTGCCCAATACTGTCACTATGGCGGTGAGCCCACTCACAGGATGAGTGACGCTGCCCAATACTGTCACTATGGCGGTGTGTCCACTAACAGGATGAGTGACGCTGCCCAATACTGTCACTATGGCGGTGTGTCCACTCACAGGATGAGTGGCGCTGCCCAATACTGTCACTATGGCGGTGTGTCCACTCACAGGATGAGTGGCGCTGCCCAATACTGTCACTATGGTGGTGTGTCCACTCACAGGATGAGTGGCGCTGCCCAATACTGTCACTATGGTGGTGTGTCCACTCACAGGATGAGTGGCGCTGCCCAATACTGTCACTATGGTGGTGTGTCCACTCACAGGATGGGTGGCGCTGCCCAATACTGTCACTATGGTGGTGTGTCCACTCACAGGATGGGTGGCGCTGCCCAATACTGTCGCTATGGCGGTGTGTTCACTCACAGGATGAGTGGCGCTGCCCAATACTGTCACTATGGCGGGGTGTCCACTCACAGGATGAGTGACGCTGCCCAATACTGTCACTATGGCGGTGTCCACTCACAGGATGAGTGGCGCTGCCCAATACTGTCACTATGGCGGTGTGTCCACTCACAGGATGAGTGACGCTGCCCAATACTGTCACTATGGCGGTGTCCACTCACAGGATGAGTGGCGCTGCCCAATACTGTCACTATGGCGGGGTGTCCACTCACAGGATGAGTGACGCTGCCCAATACTGTCACTATGGCGGTGTCCACTCACAGGATGAGTGGCGCTGCCCAATACTGTCACTATGGCAGTGTGTCCACTCACAGGATGAGTGGCGCTGCCCAATAAACTCGCCCCTCGGGGCAAAGCTTAAACTATGGAATATTACATTCTTAAAAATGTCCATATATTGTACTTATGATTTTGTCGAGGGCCCGATGAAGGTAATGGTCAAACCTAGCCTTTCCTGTGCTTTGTGAAGTGTGTGTGTGTGTATATTTATATATATATATATATATATATATATATATATATATATATATATATATATATATATATATATATATATATATATATATA
This sequence comes from Procambarus clarkii, assembly GCF_040958095.1. NCBI lineage: Eukaryota > Metazoa > Arthropoda > Malacostraca > Decapoda > Cambaridae > Procambarus > Procambarus clarkii. The sequence continues at coordinate 18,790,166 of NC_091205.1, forward strand.
TATATATATATATATATAAAATGTATAATGTATGTATATATGTACTAAATTAGGCCTTCGATTGCTTATTTAAGCATATTACAGGTTAATATATAGCGAGGGCAAGGTTCTTGCTGTGTTTGTTCCATTGGCACAGAACGTGAACTTCAGGGGGGAGGATTCCCTAATGTTTACATTCCATCCATAGTCACTCTAGGTACTGTAATGTTTTTGGGCTGTGGCTGTGGCGTGGTTCACTCATGAACGGTCGGGTTAACTGCTCTTCAACAGTTAATGTATTAGGCCCCCGACCACCGATGGAAATCTTAACGACCTCGACAAATTAGTAAATCTCTCTTATCGGGTCTTTTATGAGCTTCCTGCACTTTGCAGTGAACATACGGCCAGGGCAACATGGTGGAGAACATATATGTGAGTGTTGTGGTCGAGGTGTCGGGAGAGGGAGGAGGTCATTACCCACACACACGGTGGCACTATATATCTCTCTGGTTCAGTATCCTGGCGGGGTCACGCTCACCCAGGTATGTCTCCCCTTTATATTATTGCATGACCTCGCCGCTCTTAACTCGCGCTTCCACTTTATTATATTTAAGTTTCCCAGTGCTGGTCATAAGCCAGCGATTGACCTGTTTGTGACAGCCCCTGTAACAGCCCCCCGTAGCAGAGCTGTGTGTGACAGCCCCTGTAACAGAACTGTGTGTGACAGCCCCTGTAACAGAGCTGTGTGTGACAGCCCCTGTAACAGCTGTGTGTGACAGCCCCTGTAACAGCTGTGTGTGACAGCCCCCCCGTGACCGAGCAATGTGTGACAGCCTCGTGACTGAGCAGCAACGTTATCGGGCAGAGGTATAAATGGGAGCAGCATATTGAGGGACTGGTAGCGCTGCCTCGCCTTACCAGCGCTCTGTTTTAATGGTAAATATAGTTACCTGTACCCACCCCCATACCCGTGATCTACACATGTAACTACACATGTGCCAGGAGGCTCTGCTGGGATATGAAAGGCTCTGAAACAATATTCTTTAATCAGGACAAGGGTCTCGCGCATGAGGAGGGTCGGGATAGGCAGGAAACCCAATTAAAGATCAGTCAAAGAAAGCGGGATATATGAGAGGTTAGACGGAGCAGGCGTGGAAGGGACGAGGGACAGGGAGTTAAGATGGTCGCCTTTTACAGCACGGTTGAGCACTTGGACGGGTGAGCAGATAACACCTGCGTCATCTCCAGGTTATCTTCAAATGGTTTCGGGGCTTCGCGTCCCCGCGGCCCGGTCCTCGACCAGGCCTCATTTTTGTTACCCCCAGGAAGCAGCCCGTAGCAGCTGTCTAACTCCCAGGTACCTATTTACTGCTAGGTAACGGGCATAAGGGTGAAAGAAACTGCCCATTTGTTTCCGTCTCCACCGGGGATCGAACCTGGAGCCTCGGGATTACGAATCAGAAGCGCTGTCCACTCAACTGTTAGGCCCCTTTCTTGAGTTATGAGTAGAGAGTGTGAGGGGCCGGGAGGGTGTGTGAGGGGCCAGGAGGGTGTGTGAGGGGCCGGGAGGATGTGTGAGGGGCCAGGAGGGTGTGTGAGGGGCCAGGAGGGTGTGTGAGGGGCCAGGAGGGTGTGTGAGGGGCCGGGAGGGTGTGTGAGGGGCCAGGCGGGTGTGTGAGGGGCCGGGAGGATGTGTGAGGGGTCAGGAGGGTGTGTGAGGGGCCAGGAGGGTGTGTGAGGGGCCGGGAGGGTGTGTGAGGGGCCGGGAGGGTGTGTGAGGGGCCGGGAGGGTGTGTGAGGAGCCGGGAGGGTGTGTGAGGGGCCAGGAGGGTGTGTGAGGGGCCGGGAGGGTGTGTGAGGGGCCGGGAGGGTGTGTGAGGGGCCGGGAGGGTGTGTGAGGGGCCGGGAGGGTGTGTGAGGGGCCAGGAGGGTGTGTGAGGGGCCGGGAGGGTGTGTGAGGGGCCGGGAGGGTGTGTGAGGGGCCGGGAGGGTGTGTGAGGGGCCAGGAGGGTGTGTGAGGGGCCAGGAGGGTGTGTGAGGGGCCAGGAGGGTGTGTGAGGGGCCAGGAGGGTGTGTGAGGGGCCGGGAGGGTGTGTGAGGGGCCAGGAGGGTGAGGGGCCGGGAGGGTGTGTGAGGGGCCGGGAGGGTGTGTGAGGGGCCGGGTGTGTGAGGGGCCGGAAGGGTGTGTGAGGGGCCGGGAGGGTGTGTGAGGGGCCGGGAGGGTGTGTGAGGGGCCGGGAGGGTGTGTGAGGGGCCGGGAGGGTGTGTGAGGGGCCGGGAGGGTGTGTGAGGGGCCAGGAGGGTGTGTGAGGGGCCGGGAGGGTGTGTGAGGGGCCAGGAGGGTGTGTGAGGGGCCAGGAGGGTGTGTGAGGGGCCAGGAGGGTGTGTGAGGGGCCAGGAGGGTGTGAGGGAGGCTAGGCCACACTTGTCTGCCCCCCCTTTCTCCCTCCTGCCTGTGTCACCTCATGACTCCCGGGCTGCCTTCCCCATGGTGGCCGAGGGAGACTCCCGGGCTGCCTTCCCCATGGTGGCCGAGGGAGACTCCCGGGCTGCCTTCCCCATGGTGGCCGAGGGAGACTCCCGGGCTGCCTTCCCCATGGTGGCCGAGGGAGACTCCCGGGCTGCCTTCCCCATGGTGGCCGAGGGAGACTCCCTGGCTGCCTTCCCCATGGTGGCCGAGGGAGACTCCCGGGCTGCCTTCCCCATGGTGGCCGAGGGAGACTCTCCGGCTGCCTTCCCCATGGTGGCCGAGGGAGACTCTCCGGCTGCCTTCCCCATGGTGGAAGAGGGAGACTCTCCGGCTGCCTTCCCCATGGTGGCCGAGGGAGACTCTCCGGCTGCCTTCCCCATGGTGGCCGAGGGAGACTCCGGCTGCCTTCCCTTATCTATAAACCTCTACTATAATCATATATACATATACATGTTAGCCGTCCAGATGTACCCAAGATGGTGATGGTTTCTGAAGGTGAAGGGAACCGATTGTCAGGTCTCGCTGACCTCTCTGACGTGGTGTGATAAGGGTCTTTGTTCAGTTCATCTTTATTGATGCTTTAACACCTCCAAGAGTCATCATTTGGAAGGGATACGATCAGACATTTTCAGTCGTTGTTGTCAGGTCGTGAGACGAGTTTATTTGTCAGTGGTGGAGCACCACACACCTGCCATCACCAGTGGTGTAGCCACACACCTGCCACCACCAGTGGTGGAGCACCACACACCTGCCACCACCAGTGGTGGAGCACCACACACCTGCCACCACCAGTGGTGGAGCCACACACACAGGCTTCTCACGGTGGATGGACGCAGGCTCCTCACGGTGGCAGGACGCAGGCTCCTCACGGTGGCAGGACGCAGGCTCCTCACGGTGGCAGGACGCAGGCTCCTCACGGTGGCAGGACGCAGGCTCCTCACGGTGGCAGGACGCAGGCTCCTCACGGTGGCAGGACGCAGGCTCCTCACGGTGGCAGGACGCAGGCTCCTCACGGTGGCAGGACGCAGGCTCCTCACGGTGGCAGGACGCAGGCTCCTCACGGTGGATGGACGCAGGCTCCTCACGGTGGATGGACGCAGGCTCCTCACGGTGGATGGACGCAGGCTCCTCACGGTGGATGGACGCAGGCTCCTCACGGTGGCAGGACGCAGGCTCCTCACGGTGGCAGGACGCAGGCTCCTCACGGTGGCAGGACGCAGGCTCCTCACGGTGGCAGGACGCAGGCTCCTCACGGTGGCAGGACGCAGGCTCCTCACGGTGGCAGGACGCAGGCTCCTCACGGTGGCAGGACGCAGGCTCCTCACGGTGGATGGACGCAGGCTCCTCACGGTGGATGGACGCAGGCTCCTCACGGTGGATGGACGCAGGCTCCTCACGGTGGATGGACGCAGGCTCCTCACGGTGGATGGACGCAGGCTCCTCACGGTGGATGGACGCAGGCTCCTCACGGTGGCAGGATGCAGGCTCCTCACGGTGGCAGGACGCAGGCTCCTCACGGTGGCAGGACGCAGGCTCCTCACGGTGGCAGGACGCAGGCTCCTCATGGTAGGACGCAGGCTCCTCACTGTGATAGGACGCAGGCTCCTCATGGTAGGACGCAGGCTCCTCATGATGGTAGGACGCAGGCTACTCACTGTGATAGGACGCAGGCTCCTCATGATGGTAGGACGCAGGCTACTCACAGTGGCTGGACGCAGGTTCCTGAGCACAGGTCGCAGGTCGGGGCAGGACACAGGTCGGGTCAGGAGACAGGTCGCAGGTCGGGTCAGGAGACAGGTCGCAGGTCGGGTCAGGAGACAGGTCGGGTCAGGAGACAGGTCGCAGGTCGGGTCAGGAGACAGGTCACAGGTCGGGGCAGGACACAGGTCACAGGTCGGGGCAGGACACAGGTCACAGGTCGGGGCAGGACACAGGTCACAGGTCGGGGCAGGACACAGGCCACAGGTCGGGGCAGGACACAGGTCACAGGTCGGGGCAGGACACAGGTCACAGGTCGGGGCAGGACACAGGTCACAGGTCGGGGCAGGACACAGGTCACAGGTCGGGGCAGGACACAGGTCACAGGACACAGGTCGCGTCAGGACACAGGTCGGGGCAGGACACAGGACACAGGTCGGGGCAGGCAGGACACGAGTGCCTCAACATATATGTACTCTTACTGTTTACCTTCCCCGCACTGCACCCACTTTATTTGTCTACACTTTTATAATTAAACTTAAACAATGCGCTTGTCTTGGGCCTTTGTTCTGGGTTTAACTTGTGTGTTTGACGGAAGGAAAGTCTAGCTGGTATTTACATATGTTCTACTGTTTGTGTGTTGACGGTGCGTGAATTTGCCGGTCAACAAGCACACACCATTTGTCTCCCGCACCACCATTACCTCGACGTCTAATATGTATTCTCTCTGAAATTTCCCGGAATTATTTATTTTCCCGTCATGTTGAGTGTGTTCAATATTGGGGCCAGACGTGGGCGGGTATAATGCTGTAACGCTCTCTTCAATTGAACAAATCCACAAGGGCCGTGTCAAGGATTCGAACCTGCGTTCGAGAGCCTCGCTCTCTTCAATTGTTTTCCTTCTCCCGTTGTGCGGGTAATGTTTCGAGTAATGTTTTGAGGCGGTGTTGGTGAGCGAGGGATGACGGGAGGCAGCGGTGGCTGTAAGCTGTGTACACTAGAGTGAGACTCTCCGTCAGATGGTTACTTAGATGCTGTCAGTTACTGTCTCTTCTCGTGACCTGACGGAGGAGGTCAGTCAGCCACCAGGGGGAGATCTTGACGTCCTCCGTACACTCTCCTTAACCTCTTGGCACTTCCTCACTATCTTCTTCTCCTTCATACTCATCTTGTTATGGTTGTTGTTCCTATTGTCTTGGTCTTGTCTTTTACTCTTATGTTTATTCGTGCTTTTATCTTCCTTCCTGTTCATGCTATTGTCTTTAATCTTCAACCTAGTACTCTTATCTGTTTTGGCCAGTCCTGGCGCCAACGTGACCAGTCCTGGCACCAACGTGACCAGTCCTGGCACCAACGTGACCAGTCCTGGCACCAACGTGACCAGTCCTGGCACCAACGTGACCAGACCTGGCACCACCGTGACCAGTCCTGGCACCAACGTGACCAGACCTGGCACCAACGTGACCAGTCCTGGCGCCAACGTGACCAGTCCTGGCGCCAACGTGACCAGTCCTGGCACCAACGTGACCAGTCCTGGCACCAACGTGACCAGTCCTGGCGCCAACGTGACCAGTCCTGGCACCAACGTGACCAGTCCTGGCACCAACGTGACCAGTCCTGGCACCACCGTGACCAGACCTGGTGCCAACGTGACCAGACCTGGCGCCAACGTGACCAGTCTTGGCGACAACGTGACCAGTCTTGGCGCCAATGTGACCAGCCCTGTCACCAACGTGACCAGTCTTGGCGACACCGTAACCAGTCCTGGCGACAACGTAACCAGTCCTGGCGACAACGTAACCAGTCCTGGCGACATTGTAACCAGTCCTGGCGACAACGTGACCAGACCTGGCGCTAACATGACCAGACCTGGCGCCAACTGTTGGGATCGAACTGTTGACAACCCAACACATTTAATTTAGGTTTATTCTGAATGTTTATCCTAATGCTTCGTTGTACTACAACGAGGTACATGAATCTGAACAGGTGTCAGCCTCAGCCGGACCTGTTGTCAGGTGCGACACACTTTGTGCTGAGGTCTGACAAAGGACAAGAAAATAAGATGGTATAAAACTTCATCATGGATATATTGTGATATATCTCTAATCACCTTATATACAATATTTTACATGTATATATATATATATATATATATATGTGTGCATTGTACACAAGTACAGTTAAATATATATAGAGAGAGAGATACAACGACCATGCTACGGACGTCTCTTGTACGATTGATCTTCCCACTTATAAATCATCTACTTTCCTGCAATTTGTACCGCTATCAGGAAAATCAGCGCGTTACCTCCACGCCGACCTCTAAATCTCAAAGCTGTTATCTTCCATAACTTTCAGGAACGTCGACCATGCCTCGAGGTCCTCTTCCTTCATGCGGGTGGAGCACACTAACAGTTGGGTCCGTTGGTCACACATCCAAACGCGACGACAGTCTGTTGACTCAATGAAGGGGAGTAGATGTCTGTCTCTCCACATGCTCCGGCCAGCACACGTTACCTCGCCCGGTGGTTCTGATTGGCTAACAGAAATTCCCGCCACCGGGCGAGCCATACCGTGCTGACCGTTAACGACCTCCATGGTTGTTAACCTCGTTCTTCCTGTAATAATGAACGTATGACTTAAATAATCGTGCCTTTATGCGATGAAATAACACGATACGATATATCGTAACAGGTGTGTGTTGTGCAGCTAAGGTGAGGTGTGTGTGTTGTGCAGCTAAGGTGAGGTGTGTGTGTTGTGCAGCTAAGGTGAGGTGTGTGTGTTGTGCAGCTAAGGTGAGGTGTGTGTGTTGTGTAGCTATGGTGAGGTGTGTGTTGTGCAGCTAAGGTGAGGTGTGTGTGTTGTGCAGCTAAGGTGAGGTGTGTGTGTTGTGCAGCTAAGGTGAGGTGTGTGTGTTGTGTAGCTAAGGTGAGGTGTGTGTGTTGTGTAGCTAAGGTGAGGTGTGTGTTGTGCAGCTAAGGTGAGGTGTGTGTGTTGTGCAGCTAAGGTGAGGTGTGTGTGTTGTGCAGCTAAGGTGAGGTGTGTGTGTTGTGTAGCTAAGGTGAGGTGTGTGTGTTGTGCAGCTAAGGTGAGGTGTGTGTGTTGTGCAGCTAAGGTGAGGTGTGTGTGTTGTGTAGCTAAGGTGAGGTGTGTGTTGTGCAGCTAAGGTGAGGTGTGTGTGTGTTGTGCAGCTAAGGTGAGGTGTGTGTGTTGTGCAGCTAAGGTGAGGTGTGTGTGTTGTGTAGCTAAGGTGAGGTGTGTGTGTTGTGCAGCTAAGGTGAGGTGTGTGTGTTGTGCAGCTAAGGTGAGGTGTGTGTTGTGCAGCTAAGGTGAGGTGTGTGTTGTGCAGCTAAGGTGAGGTATGTGTGTTGTGTAGCTAAGGTGAGGTGTGTGTTGTGCAGCTAAGGTGAGGTGTGTGTGTTGTGCAACTAAGGTGAGGTGTGTGTGTTGTGCAGCTAAGGTGAGGTGTGTGTGTTGTGCAGCTAAGGTGAGGTGTGTGTGTTGTGCAGCTAAGGTGAGGTGTGTGTTGTGCAGCTAAGGTGAGGTGTGTGTGTTGTGTAGCTAAGGTGAGGTGTGTGTTGTGCAGCTAAGGTGAGGTGTGTGTGTTGTGCAGCTAAGGTGAGGTGTGTGTGTTGTGCAGCTAAGGTGAGGTGTGTGTGTTGTGTAGCTAAGGTGAGGTGTGTGTTGTGCAGCTAAGGTGAGGTGTGTGTGTTGTGCAGCTAAGGTGAGGTGTGTGTGTTGTGCAGCTAAGGTGAGGTGTGTGTGTTGTGCAGCTAAGGTGAGGTGTGTGTGTGTTGTGTAGCTAAGGTGGTTGAGGTGGGGGGAGACGAGGCGTGCACACAGGATTCAAGTGGCACCATCTGCCTGAGCACTTGGTCATGCACCCCCCCCCCTACCCCTCCCCCCAGCTGGTGACGGCCACCTTGTGTGTGTGCGCGCGTGCGCGCGCGGGAGCCTGGGAACCGCGCCCCCGCGCGTCACTCACCGCCAGCAATCTCTACGTCTGGTGTTGAAGGAGTTTTTGTAACAATTAACTTACCGGGGTAAGCGAGAGAGCACAGCGAGCTACGAACACTGAACAGGATGTGCGCGCATCTGCGCCTCCCTGCTGTCCTTTAATAATCTGAACACCATTATAATACTGCCACACGAGGCCAAGTGAGGCTCTCTTTATTATCTTACACATTTATTTATTTTTTCTAGAACACCACAGGTCCTGTTGATTCTCCTCTCCTTTAACTGGTAATGTTTCCCATTACTGCGGACCGTGTGCGCAGGTAGTCGCCATGGTTACCGTGTGCGCAGGTAGTCGCTATGGTTACTGTGTGCACAGGTAGTCGCCATGGTTACCGTGTGCGCAGGTAGTCGCCATGGTTGCCGTGTGCGCAGGTAGTCGCCATGGTTACCGCGTGTAGTACATATCTACTGCTTGACGTAGTTTAATGTACGATATGCCAGGTGTACGAGTGCTGTATAGCAGATGAGGGTCGTGTGGCGCCTGCGCCCTGTGGGTGACGGGGTCGGGTGGCAGTTTGAGTTGTTGCTTAGTAACCAGCACGGTAATGTTGCACACCAGCGGCACCAGGAGAGTACCTGTGCACCGTCTTGAGCGTTTTCTCAGGCGGGCAGGTTCTACACTACGCCAAGCTTCACTAAGACTCCATCATTGTAAGACACTCACCATTTGCGGAAAGTGTTAGCAATTTGTTTTATGTTACAAGTTATTTCCTTGTCTGATGAAGATAGTAAAAGTTTTTTTTTTTTTCATTTGGAGAATCATCTGAAGTTGTCCATTTTGTGCCTTGTTGCTATGAGGTTGATGTTCATGCCGCGGCGTGCCTCGAGTCGCTGGGAGCAGGCACTCCACCTGTAAGATCAGCTGACCACGCGGTGTTGTCACTCGCATGATAGAGGCGCCATCTGACTCCACCTCCTATTGTCTTCAGTCTTCTCCGAAGTAGTGACGTGCTCCAACTCCGTCATGCTGTCAGCAGAATGATGGTATATTATGATCAGTATTGGTATAAATATTAAGTTCACTGATAATAACAATCCGCTATAAATTGAAACACTGCTAACTTGCCGGCTGTTGTCACCAGAGTCGCTAGATTGGAGTGAGGAGGGAGCAGTAGCAAATGTTTCCGTCTAGGGTGGGTCTCGGGGCCCCTACCCCGGGCACTACCCAGGGCCCGGGGTCCCCAAACAGAGGAACCCGACACCAGCACCGCCCGACCCTCACTCACCAGCTAATGCCCTAAATGGCCTGGGTAATGAGGGTTGCAGTGCCCGGGGAGTGATGGGCCCACTTGTGTACCTGGCCACTGTCGGACGGAACGATTGGTCACCTCACTACTCTACTTATTGTGCTCTCACACACGGGAGCAACACAAGTTACAGCCCCGCTCCTCGGCCAGGTAAGTCCACTACGGGCTCACCATACCCCGTGCTACTTGCAACTTTTTTGTTCCAAGTAGCTGAATCTATAACAAAAACAACACCAACACGGGAGGAACTGTCTCATTGCTGAGAGACGGATGGTTTCTCCCAGCGCCCAGGATAGTAGACCGTAGTATCGCTGAGAGATAGATATGGATTATCTATTGATGAAACATTCTGACAACAGTGATACAGTTAAAATTATACAGCATTAGGACGGGAGATTTGTGGTGAGACAGTAAGGATTTGCCACACTTAGCAAAGACGGTCATCTCCGTCCATGAGGGACAAGCTGGGACAGTCCCCGTCGTCTCCAGGGATCACCTCGAGCGCTGAAATGCTTCATCTAATTAACATATTTTAATGAAGGCCAACCTGTGACAATCCTGTATTGCAGGCACATGCAAAGTTAGGACCAACTCTAGGAAGGTGTATGAAAAGTCATACAGGACACACTATATACACCCTTACATGGTGTATAGTGTGTGTATACACCTCCAATACACATCCCCAGCATGAAGCCCTTTAGCCAAACATAAAATGAAGAAAGTCCAGAAAGCAAAATTTATACTTGTTGCGTAATTTCTTTAGTGGCAGGGGATAGTCGCAGGTGTGCGCGTACGTGCGCAAGCACAAGCAACAATAGGGAGAAGTTGATGTATGCTAATTCCTTTTTGTTAAAATCTTAACCTCGCCAATTAAAAAAAACAAAACTGCGCAATGAACCCGGCAGACAGGAGTGTACTTTCTACGAGCACCAAGATGGAACACAGCTGAGCACAGGAAGGTGTAGACCAAGCAGCGAGCGGGGCCACGCTCGCCACCAGCTAATGATGAACCACCCGCGCCCACAAAAATGTTAACTCAACAACGTGGTGGGTAAACATTTGTTTTATTACGGCCGGGAATGTCTCTTCTTGCCCGTTTTGGCCGCTGGTCTTTCTTGTGAGAGAATTAGCATGGTACCTGCCAGTGTGTCGTACATATATATATATATATATATATATATATATATATATATATATATATATATATATATATATATATATATATATATATATATATATATATATAACTAAGGCGGTGGGGTGGTTCAAATAGCCTCGGCTATCACCTCATTATGTCCGGTCGTGATGGTCAAGTGGATTAAGGCGTCTTGTACATACCAGTTGCGTGGCATCTGGGAGTATGGGTTCGAGTCACTTCTGGGGTGTGAGTTTTCAGTTGCATATTGTCCTGGGGACCATTCAGGCTTGTTCGCATATATATATATATATATATATATATATATATATATATATATATATATATATATATATATATTGTGACGGTAACGCGTTGGTGTTCGGCTGTTCAAAAGCTAAGGGTATGGCCTCGTCACATATAGAAAAAAAAAATAGAAAATCTGGAACTTCGTCTGTGGTAAGGTAAGGAGAAGACACACAAAACACAAGTAAATTTTAACAATGAAATTTTAATTACGTTAAAGAAAGCAAAACATGAATAAAATGGACATACAAATTCGTATAATAAAATCAATCAATCAAAGTAATAAGAATAATCAAATGGTAAAATGAAAAGTTATGTTAAGACAAGTGAGCAAATAACCAGTGTATGACAAACAAAGTAAATAGGTGCAGGAATATTGGCTTCAAGCTATCACTTCTCTTAGTACACGTAAGCCTGGGGCTTAGTCTACCAACGAGACGTGTTAACTTGTCGAAAGCACGGGATATTCTGAAGACTGAGGTCGTGGCGGCCCCAGACATCAAGTAGTATGGTGGGTAGAGTGCAGTTGCAGCTGGACCCGCAGCCAATCAGCGAGGAGCCGGCGACAAGACAGGTAGTTTGGCGGTTTGAGGTGGAGCAGGTGTTCCTGGCTGCATACGTTTTGCGCTCTGGCAAACCTTGCTGGTGTTGTCGTTGTTGGATTTTTCTTCCATACTAGTTTTATAGATTTGTAGCGACGTATTTTTGGAGGGAAGAGCAGGCTCAATCTCTTGAAGGAGATTATCGTCACAATATATATATATATATATATATATATATATATATATATATATATATATATATATATATATATATATATATATATAATGTCGTACCTAGTAGCCAGAACGCACTTCTCGGCCTACTATGCAAGGCCCGATTTGCCTAATAGGCCGAGTGATTTTCGATATTTTCAATAAATTGTTTCCTATTGGTTTATTTTAAATATTATTTTTATATTAAGAACATAAATTATTTAGTTACGTTAGTTTAGTTTAGTTTAGTTTAGATTAGGTTAAGTTAGGTAGGGTTGGTTAGGTTCGGTCATATATCTACGTTAGTTTTAACTCAATTTTTAACAAAGATTTGCTCATACATAATGAAATGAATAGCTTTATCATTTCATAAGAAAAAAAATGAGAAATATTGAAATTCGGGAAAACTTGACTTATTAGGCAAATCGGGCCTTGCATAGTAGGCCAAGAACTGCGTTCTGGCTACTAGGTACGACATATATATATATATAAAATTGTGTGTGTGTAAATCACGAAAATTAACACGAGATGAACAATGACATTGTCAGACCACGAAGGAAGGATTGAAACACGAATTTCCTTAAGTAAATTTCGTATTTAATAATACATCTTCAGAAGGATGTATTATCATCTTCATCTTCATTCTTCTGAAGATGTATTATTTAATACGAAAGTACTTAAGGAAATTCATGTTTCAATCATTCCTCTGTGGTCTGACACTGTCAAATTGTTCATCACGTGTTAATTTTCGTGATTTACACACACACACACACACACACACACACACACACACACACACACACACACACACACACACACACACACACACACACGGTAGCTGGTGTAGACAGGCAGGTGTAGCTGGTAAGGTGCTCCAGTGGATAAGGGAGCACCTTATCACGATTGGCGTGAAGTCACCAGTGGAGTCCCACAGGGCTCTGTACGCGGTCATATCTTGTTTCTGATATATGTAAATGTATAGATTCATATATACCGGAGGGTATAGATTCATTTCTCTCAATGTTTGCGGACGATGTCAAAATTATGAGAAGGATTAAGACAGAAGAGGACTGTTTGAGGCTTCAAGAAGACCTAGACAAACTGAAGGAATGGTCGAACAAATGGTTGTTAGTTTAACCCAACCAAATGTAATGTAATGAAGATAGGTGTAGGGAGCAGGAGGCCTGAAGATAACCTGAAGGCCAAATACAAGGTATCATCTGGGAGAGGAAATTCTTCAGGAGGCAGAGAAAGAAAAAGACTTGCGAGTTGATATCACGCCAGACCTGTCTCCTGTTGCCCATATCAAGAGGATTACATCAGCGGCATATGCCAGGCTTGCCAACATTCGAACGGCATTCAGAAACCTGTGTAAAGAATCATTCAGAACTTTGTATACCACATATGTCAGGCCAATCCTGGAGTATGCAATCCCAGCATGGAGTCCATATCTAGTCAAAGATGAGACTAAACTGGAAAAGGTTCAAAGGTTTGCCACCAGACTAGTACCCGAGCTGAGAGGTATGAGCTACGAGGAGAAACTACGGGAATTAAACCTCACTTCGCTGGAAGACAGAGTTAGGGGGGACATGATCACCACATTCAAGATTCTCAAGGGAATTGATAGGGTAGATAAAGACAGGCTATTTAAAACAAGGGGCACACGCACAAGGGGACACAGGTGGAAACTGAGCGCCCAAATGAGCCACAGAGATATTAGAAAACTTTTAGTGTCAGAGTGGTTGACAAATGGAATGCATTAGGAAGTGATGTGGTGGAGGCTGACTCCATACACAGCTTCAAGTGTAGATATGATAGAGCCCAGTAGGCTCAGGAACCTGTACACCTGTTGATTGACGGTTGAGAGGCGGGACCAAAGAGCCAAAACCTCAACCCCCGCAAACACAACTAGGTGAGTACAACTAGGTGAGTACACACACACACACACACACACACACACACACACACACACACATATATATATATATATATATATATATATATATATATATATATATATATATATATATATATATATATATATATATATATATATAATATACGGCTTGTATCGAGGTCCTCTCAGTATCAAATTACTGACCTTCTCTGGGATGCAACCCTACAACAATTACCTATTAACCTGTTAACTGCTAGGGGGAGCAGAGGCATTAGATGAAAAAAAAGTGTCAAACTATTTCTGTCCCGTTCTGGAATCGAAACCAGGATCCCCGATTGCGAGTCGAAGACGAAGCCAACTGTGCTGCGAGACCCCTTATGTTAAGTAATGGGAGTCGTGTTGCAATTGGGCGGCGAGGAAAGGTTTCTTAACCCCAAGCAACACACCCTCGTAACACACCCTCGTGCACTAAATCTTGGTGGTTGATGTAGCGAGGACTCTGCGCTGATGAGATATGCAGCGTTGTTGAGGAAGCGTAGGAGTGGAGCAGCGGGCCGGAGGAGGACCCCTGCTGACGGCTCTGTGTGGAGACCCCTTATGTAATAATGAGTGAATAACGACGCAGCAAGGGGAGGGCTGGCGACGCAGCAAGGGGAGGGCTGGCGACGCAGCAAGGGGAGGGCTGGCGACGCAGCAAGGGGAGGGCTGGCGACGCAGCAAGGGGAGGGCTGGCGACGCAGCAAGGGGAGGGCTGGCGACGCAGCAAGGGGAGGGTAATGGACCTCCTGCTAGCCTGGGCAGCGGCGGCCAACATGTTTACTTTATGTGAAGTACATTGTCTGATGGCCAGATTTAAGGGTAATAATTCCCCGGCAGACTGCAGTTCGCCTTGGCACTGGTGGCAATTCTCCCGGCTTTGGTTTCCTTTGGTTTCCAGCCGGCTGATGCAACAGTCTGATTACTACTGTATCTGGCCGCGATCGTCTAGCACGGAATGTCTTCAGTGTTTGGTTATGGTAAATTATGTGCCCGAGCTGTGGCGTGGAGGTGGAGCGCTGATATACGCTCACTCCCTGAATAAGATTTAGAAATAGGGCTTTCATATATGTGATTCATAAACGAGGCTGTAAAACCCAGACCTATTATTATTAAGATATAATAAAAATGCATTTAGGTGGGCATGGTATGATGGTTGAGTATTGCATCTGCACTTAACTACAGTGGCCACATTTGCTCTAAATACCATCCTTCTCGCATCCAAAGCTATACACAAAGCTATTTTTTAACTAGCTGTACCCGGCCACGCGTTGCTGTGTGTGCAACGCGTGTGCGATGCTGAGCAACAGCAACCTTATCCCTGTCTCCCAGTCCTCCCCACCATTCCCCCCCTTCCTCGTCCCCTCATCCTCCCGACAATTCCTCACTCCCTCGTCCTCCCAGCCATTCACCACTCCCTTGTCCCCTCGTCCTCCCCACCATTCCCTCGTCCCCCGTCCCTTTGTCCTCTCCACCATCCCCCAACTCCACCGTCCTCTCGTCTGTCCCACCATTACTCCCCTTCCCCCCCCCCCGCCCCCTCATCCCTAATCGTCCTCCCCACCATTCCCCACTCCTTCGTCCAATGCATTCCCAAATGATCAAATGTTCCCATCAGAAAAGTGGGAACATGAAATGATCTGATGTTCCCATCACTGAAATATAAGAAAAACAGTTAAAAACCGAAATGAAAACCAATGAAAAAATAACAAATAAACTATAGTGACGAAAGGAACTGTATGGTAAACAACACAGCTCAATTCCAACACAATGTCACACAAAATAATTCAATCAGAATGAAAATAATTCGAAATCTATGAAAATTCTATTTATCAATGAAATTGAAAACATTGAAATGGAATCGTAATATACTTAGTATAGCGTATGTTGCTCTTTCGTGCCACAGATGGAGCTGTTTAAAAAAAAAACATGTTTTTACCTGTCACTGGTGTGGCATCTATGTAGTAGGTATATAAAAACACAGGAGTATTCGAATGGAACATTGTGTCAAAATTTCAAAGAAATCGGTGAAGAACTTTCAGAGATTGCAGCTTGTGTTGCTCCTTCGTCCAACAGATGGCGCTGTTTTAATAAAGTGTTTTTCCCGTCACAGGTGAGGCATGTATATAGTAGGTATATAAAAACATGCGCCTATTCGAATGCAACGTTGTCAAAATTTCAAAGCAATCGGTAAAGAAGTTTCGAAGATTTCCCTCACTTGGAAAAACATATTTAAAAAAAAAAACATGTTTTTTTCCCGTCACAGGTGTGACATCTATGTAGTATGTATATGAAAACCTGCTCGGATGCGAATGGAACGTTGTGTGAAATTTTCAAAGCAATCGGTGAAGAACTTTCGGAGATTAGCGATTTTGAACAAACGAACATTAACAGTTTTATTTATATAGATTGCAAATTAAATTTGTTTGATGAATTCAATTTTTGAGCATTGTACATTTTCCCGCTCGAGTTGCCACACTGGTGCGTGCCGAACTGGCAGCTACTGGGTCTGACATTGGTGATTTTGAATACATATAAATGTATACAGTTCTTATGTTCACACAACTGAGGAGTGACTGAACTTCACTAAACTCCCCTTACTGGCATAATTATATAGAATTAATATGAAATCTACAAACGGCAGGTTAGGTGAGTGTGCTCTCGTTTCTGGCTGCCTTCTCCCCTGTGCAGGTGAGGTGGGCGTGAGTGACGGATGAGTGTGGGGTGGTGATGGATGGGTGACCCCACTCAGTCAACACAAGGAGGGTGTAGGTAAACACCCGGGGCAACACCCCAGATGAATGACGAGTGTAAGAATCTCATCTACACCACGTTAAGAAACTAGCTGCTCTGTTTTGCCTGTCACTCGGATCTCTTCATTCAGATGCTTGGTTCTTGTGTACACAGTGTATCCAGTTATTTACTTGCCATATGACAACTTTAAACGCTGTGATAGGAATGTGTAATTATGTTCAGGTATACACGGTCTTGCTAACAATAATGTCATTAAGGAACAATACCGGGGATGGGTAGGGGTGGGAATGGTAAGGTAAGGTGAGGTAAGGCAAGGTAAGGTAAGGTAAGGCAAGGCAAGATAAGGTAAGGTAAGGTAAGATAAGGTTAGGATAGGATAGGCCTGGCAGGGGTAGCGCACGCGCCCCAGGCCTGGTTAGGTTAGGATAGGTATTCATGAATCAGTATGGAAACCAGTACGTCTTTCCATAATCGAAATGAACCGCTATCATGGAGGAAAGATGTAGAGGTTTCGTAGGTATAGTTGTGTAAATGCTTGATGAACATTGCTACGGCGAGAGCGTTCATGTTGTGGTACACGGGCCCCGGGCCCTGGCAGGGGTAGCACACGGGCCTCGTCACTTCAATGTCCTGGCATTTCTAAGAATTTCCTTAATTTGTTTCTCTCCATTAAGTGTCATCCTTAAGAGGCCATTCTTGTCTCTCGTATTTTCCTATCCTCGGTTAAGGTTAATTAAAAAGGTGATAATTTCCTTGCCTTGCAGAAGAATACTTCCCTCTAAAGTGCGAAGCTCATTCCTGAGAGCTTCATTTTCTTGTTCTAATTCATGTACTTTTGCTCCACACGTCTTTAGCATGTCCTCAATAATCTCTAACCTGTCAAGAAAACCTCCTTTCATTATATTTTGTTCTGAAAATCCTTCAAAAGATGATCATCTGCTGGTGTGTTTACCTCTCCCCTGGTGGCGGCCATCTTTGTTATTCAACGTGTCCGACATAGGATGTACAAATGTACGGCAGTAGATACATCACACTTTCCTTTCTCTCCCTAATCCCGCTCCCTAATCCACCCCCACCCTCCAATACTAACCCCCTCCCCCTATCTATCCCCTCACTTCCTCAGTTGGGTAAGGGCAGCTCGCCTGCTTTTCTGTGTACACAACAAATTTACCTAATACCATTTCCAGGGTTCTCGCGTGTCCCGCGGGCGTGAGAGTTGACTCTGGGAGAGAAGCCGGCGGCCACATCTTCACCTCACTATTTGTGTACTTTTCTCTAGGCGGGGCTCCTCACACCATACATGTACTCACCTGTATGTGCTTGCAAAGAGGGCATCAGCTCCTGGGCTCGGCCTTTCATCTGCTTGTCACCTAATGAATGGCTCCCAGCTAGGTTCTTTTCATAAAGATTGAAATGGCGTTGGCTTTTTATTGTCATTCCAGCGGCGCTGATGTAATTATGTTAATGTTTGGCTCCACTGCAAGGTTTGGTGTCATATCTACCCATAGGACCTTTTGCCTCTCCGGCTCCAGCAACTGCTTCCCCTCATGTAACGACCCTGACGTCTCGCACCCGTTCTCGTTATCATTCCCTTGCATTTGCAAGGCTTAATGTTCATTAGCCATTTTTTCAGATTAAAACTGCTATCTGTCTCAATTCTTCGGTAATGTTCTACAATCTGTTGGTTCTGATTAGTTTCATTGGCAGTATCGTCCGGAAACATCATCATGTAGGATCCTATTCTTCTGCCAGATCATTAACATTGACAAGGAAAAGGAGGAACCTAGTAACAGTCGTCTTATTGTTTAAGATGCCCCTGAATGCTTTCAGGTTAAAATGTATGAAACCACCTCTGTAAATAGCGCCCTGTTTACACACGCTGATGTTATCACTTTGATACGTGCCTCCGGAGACATGCTCGGTGGTGTGTGTACTCCTGTAGCCTCCGATTCCTGGAAGTTAAGAAATTTGAAATTTTACCTAAACTGTGAACCGTGTTGTGGCTTCCGTCATCCTGTCACGTCTGTCATTGCCTTAGCTGGGTAATATCTCTCATTAACCCGTCGTCCTAATAGACGTCGTATTTTGACTGATACTTTACCAAAGGCCATAAAACTCCTTGTTCTAGAAAATGGCAGCGGCTCGCGAAATTGACATACTGTCCCGTTTTCTGTTTTGGGTCCTCTGGGAGGTTAGGATAAGGGCACTTTAGTACGATAGTTTCTTGACGTTGGGAAACCTTAGGCGGACGAGCTGTTCTCTAAACCCACCATGCAGCTTGTTCAGCGCTCTTGGCCCATTCTACAATTCTCTCCCATTCTAATTAATTTTATCAAAGAATATACAACCATGCTCATTGCCGCTGCAGACTCCACGTGCTTGTCCTGGTCATTAGCATACATTATGAACACAATGGGTACTATAGTACTTGTCCTGGTGGTGCCCCCTTTGTCTCAGAGTAGGGTCTAGGACCTGAGAACATGTTTACCACTCGACGTCATCGTTACTCTTTAAGTAAACCCAATGTGGCCCAACTCAACCTAATCTAACCAAAACAAGACATAAAATGTTGTGTTCTATAAGTAGATATACGCGGTGATAAGGTCATACTCTTGTTCCGGCTCACGGTTTGAGGTTCTCCTGCTCTGCCTCCATTAACCCCAAGCGTCCCCCCCTCGCCACCCTCGGCCCTGTGTCAGGTACCGCCTCTCCACGCTCAGTGCTCCTCATGTTAGTCCACTACTTCTTAACCACTGTGCCGCCAAGGTCCACGGGTGTGCCGCCGGAGTTTGAGGCAAGGTACACAATTACGGGAATAATGAGAACAAAATGAATAAAATAATTTTTTAAGGTTGCTGTTTCTTAAGAATTTCAAGACGACGTTTTTTTCCTTGGGAATTGAAAAATATTGAAAATCTGTGTTATTCCTACATGGTCCCTCAGGTTTGTGTGATACATGGCGATGGGGTTTTGGTCAGTGTAAAAAAAAAAAAGTCATCCCATAATTCTTGCATTAACCAAATTTCGGAGACTTGAGGCAAAGTGAAATTCACACCAGTTCCTCCATCTATCATTCTATTATGCAGGAAGAACCACACGTCTATGGGTCACCCTATAAGGTTAGCAGACTTCTAGATGTTACCACTGCTAGGCTTAGGCTCGGCTACAAGTACCTCTGGGAGTTTGTAACATCTGCTGATGTAGATTTGATTAAATGTAAACTCTGTCAGCAGAACTATTCGCATACTTTGCGTCATTATATAATGGAATGTGAAAAAATCGCGGAATTTAGAGATAACACCATCAATAGTGTCCAAGAAATGTGTAAGTACTTCATTCATAATGATGTGCTGCCCGAAATCTTAGCGAAGTATCCAAAATTTGCTTACTGTAGGTAATGCATGCACATGACTGTAAAGCTGCTGCCCAGTTGGGTGGGTGTGGAGCACATGACTGTAAAGCTGCCGTCCAGTTGGGTGGGTGTGGAGCACATGACTGTAAAGCTGTCGCCCAGTTGGGTGGGTGTGGAGCACGTGACTGTAAAGCTGCCGCCCAGTTGGGTGGGTGTGGAGCACATGACTGTAAAGCTGCCGCCCAGTTGGGTGGGTGTGGAGCACATGACTGTAAAGCTGCCGCCCAGTTGGGTGGGTGTGGAGCACGTGACTGTAAAGCTGCCGCCCAGTTGGGTGGGTGTGGAGCACATGACTGTAAAGCTGCCGCCCAGTTGGGTGGGTGTGGAGCACATGACTGTAAAGCTGCCGCCCAGTTGGGTGGGTGTGGATCACATGACTGTAAAGCTGCCGCCCAGTTGGGTGGGTGTGGAGCACATGATTGTAAAGCTGCCGCCCAGTTGGGTGGGTGTGCAGCAAGACTAGTAACTGTGCGACTCATCATAGATGTAAAGTGCCTTGTATAGTGACTGTTGTGAGCCTCTTGTTGAATAACTCGTGACAAAAGATTATTGATGTGTGTATTTGTGTGGGTGATTAAATATGTATATATATATATATATATATATATATATATATATATATACACACACACATATATATATATATATATATATATATATATATACACATATATATATATATATATATATATATATATATATATATATATATATATATATATATATATATATATATATATGTATGTATGAGTATGTGTACATGTATATATAACATTAATAATTGTGTAACTAGCGTCAAAAGATTGGATTATTTGCTTAGTTAAACGAACTAGAGGATTCAGTTCCTGAAACGATTATGTGCCTCTGTAATCCTTTGTACCACCGCCCACGGGATGGCTATGGGGTGCATAATAAAGAAAAAAAATGAATTTATTGCTTGATAGCTTGTCGTAGTAGCCTACTTCAGTAAGTTGGTGAGGCAGGACTTCGCTATACATTGTTCTTCAAGGTTACATTATCTGTTTACTTCAAAAACTGTGTATTGAGTTGGCTACAATTATATCTAACCAATTGCCGTTATTTTCCGTTGCTACTCTGGAGAGAGAGTGAGTGAGTTCAGGTGGCACCAGGCAACCATGATGAACATGACGGTCCACGCTGAGTGTTCACTTTCCCCGCTCCTGTGCCAGGTAAGTTCACTACGGGCTCACCATAGCCCGTGCTACTTGGAACTTGTTCCGAGTAGCTGAATCTATAACAACAACAACAACAGCCGAGTGTTCTCCAGCGGCCAGGAGAGCCGTGGGCCGTGACGATGTTTGGAGAGACTTGCTGAAGGATTCCGCCATCGTTATTGACTCATTAAAAGATGTGTTGGGTAAGATCAATATGTAACTTTGCCTTGTTATGGCAGTCTTGACTGTTGTAAAATGGTCGTTACAGTTTTAGCACGAGAGACTGCTACTGTGTCGTCGATCACTGTGTGGGAGAGACGTGTCAGGTGGTGACGCCACGGAGGCCCATAACGCCAGCCCGTGCCGACGCCACCGAGGCCTATAACGCCAGCCCGTGCCGACGCCACGGAGGCCCATAACCCCAGCCCGTGCCGACGCCACGGAGGCCCATAACGCCAGCCCGTGCCGACGCCACCGAGGCCCATAACGCCAGCCCGTGCCGACGCCACCGAGGCCCATAACGCCAGCCCGTGCCAACGCCACCGAGGCCCATAACGCCAGCCCGTGCCGACGCCACGGAGGCCCACAACCCCAGCCCGTGCCGACGCCACGGAGGCCCCTCCCCCAATACCCAGACGGTGGTAAATAAGAGGAAGTATGGAAGAAGCGGAGACTGTGGTAACATAGTGTTGAGAGGTGGTGGTCGTTGTGCTGATGAGGAAAGAGAGTTACGGCCCGTGGCGCGCCGTTATACCTCACAAATGTGTGTGTTTTAAGTTCTTCTCTGGGCGAATATGCAGACGTTACAGTTTTTTGTTTATTCCTCGTCGACTGTTGGTGGTAGCACTTTGCATCTTGTGGGTTATGAGGTCCATAACTAAGTCAAGGCGGACCAAAATTAACCTCCATCTCTGCAAATATTTTGCGAGGGAAGAACCTCTTCTCTCCCTCCTGTCTTTCCCTCCCTCCCTCTCTGTGAATGCGATCAAATCGTCTGTAAGTAGAGTTAAAGTGCTTGTAAACCCGAGTGTGTCATTTATCACTTTTTTTGATTGGTGTAACTTTGTTTTCGTGTAATATGTTACTTACACTTTTGTACGGCATCTCTTTATCCGCCTGGCGTTCTCTCTCTCTCTCTCTCTCTCTCTCTCTCTCTCTCTCTCTCTCTCTCTCTCTCTCTCTCTCTCTCTCTCTCTCTCTCTCTCTCTCTCTCTCCCTCTCTCTCCTCTCTTCTCTCTTCTCTCTTCTTTCTTCCCCCCTTCCTTCCTTCCTTTCTTTTTTTCTGCTGTTTCTCCCCCTCCTTCCCCCTCCCTCTTTCCTTCCCTCCTTCATTCCATCTTGCACTCTCACTCTTCTCGCTCCTTCTGACTTTGTATTCTCAAAACAAATTAACTCTTATACTTTTCTAAAGTGATTTTGTCAAGGAATATTACAAGTTCGTATCAGGAGTAACCCATAACTTAAACCTTAAACATTCCTTGGCATCTCTAAGTACTTCCCCTTGAATCTTGTGCCAGGCGTGATGAGCATAACCCAAACAACAGCTCTTAGCAGGAAAAGTCGGGCCCCAAGAGCTGAAGGTAGACCCAGCAGACACAGATAGGAGTGTACACACGTCCACGCAGACATATCCACTTAAAATGTGGCTGATAATAGTAATATTAATAGTATTAT
This sequence comes from Procambarus clarkii, assembly GCF_040958095.1. Classification (NCBI taxonomy): domain Eukaryota; kingdom Metazoa; phylum Arthropoda; class Malacostraca; order Decapoda; family Cambaridae; genus Procambarus; species Procambarus clarkii. Next base: position 18,812,721 of record NC_091205.1, read on the forward strand.
GGTGAGGGTTGTTCCCAAGATGACAGCACTGTGGATATCCTGTAACACTAGATGGGGGGGGGGGGGGGGGGGGCTGAGGGTGATGTTAATGTGGCCGTCAGTGTGGCGGAGCTGTGTCGTATATAGTGGGAGAGGTGGGCCTCCTGTATGTGGTGGTGGGGGGGGGGGAGCTTCCAGTATGTGGTGGGCGGGGGGGGGGGGAGCTTCCAGCATGTGGTGGTGGTGGTGGGGGAGCTTCCAGCATGTGGGGGGGGGGAGCATCCAGCATTTTCCTCATATACCAACATTATAGTATGTCCTCATATCCCATCATTATAGCCTGTCCCTCATATCCCAACATTATAGCCTGTCCCTCATATCCCATCATTATAGCCTGTCCCTCATATCCCAACATTATAGCCTGTCCCTCATATGGACTGATTCTCCTGAGATAATCACCTGGTGCCTTGGAAGATGCATATGTGTGGCACTGACTCACAAGAGCGTGATGCCGAGAGAGCCAGACCGTCTTCAGTGTGCACTCTTGCAGGCAGCCAGAGAAAGTGCCTGGTGTGGTAGAGGAATTAGTGCCAGGGAGGGCAAAGACCCAAAGATCGCCACCATCACCCTGATGTAGGTTATATGCTCAGTGATGGCACGGCTCGTTATCTCTGGCAGCGGAGAACTGACCTCCTTTACTTGCTTATAATGCTTTGTAGGGTGATAATCGCTGCTTCCTGACAGTGATAATCGCTGCTTCCTGACAGTGCCGGAAAGTGTTCACAACGGCACTGGTGGAGTGGCACTGACAGCTACCACCACGCGGCCGCTGTGTGTGGGGCCTCGACGCTCACAATCTCGTCACATTTACATTTCGTGCGAGTTCAATGTACCAGAAGCGTGCTAATGGTGGATGGAGGTCTGGCACTCCCGCCTCCCACCACCACGTGTCGCACTTACCCACCTGCACACTAGTTGATTGACGGTTGAGAGGCCGGACCACAGAGCCGAGGCTCAACCCCCGCAGGCATAACTATATGAGGACACTCCCGGACACGCCCACACACCTCCGGACACGCCCACACACCTCCGGACACGCCCACACACCTCCGGACACGCCCACACACCTCCGGACACGCCCACACACCTCCGGACACTTCTACACACCTCCGGACACTTCCACACACACACCTTCGAACACACCCACACACACCTCCGGACACGCCCACACACACACCTTCGAACACGCCCACACACACCTCCGGACACGCCCTCACACACCTTCGGACACGCCCTCGCACACCTTCGGACACGCCCACATCTTTTCTCAGTATCATATTTCAGACTACATTGTGGTGAATACGCACATCTCGCCTCTTGTTTGGAGTGCGCGCATGTCTCACGGTGAGTGTGCGCATGTACTCACCTAGTTGTGCTTGCGGGGGTTGAACTCTGGTTCTTTGGGCCCGCCTCTCAACTGTCAGTCAACTGATTTTTTCTTTTCTTTTTTCTCTCCCAGAACCCCCCCCCCCCTCCCCACACACACACACACACACACACACACACACACACACACACACACACACACACACACACACACACACACAGGAAGCAGTTCGTAGCAGCTGTCTGATTCCCAGGAACCTATTTACTGCTAGATGAACAGGCTCATCAGGGTGAAAGAAACTGTCCATTTGTTTCCGCCTTCACCGGGGATCGAGTCACGGTCGCTAGGACTGCGAATCCCAAGCGCTGCCCACTCAGCCGTCAGGCCGCAAGTGAGTGATGTGCGGCGGTGAGAGCGCGTAACGTAGCGCGTCAGGTGTTTGACACGTCCCAGGTGAGTACTGGTGGGTATGGGGCAGCAACTCGTCCCACCAGCGTGAAGGGAACCTGTTATTTCTTGGGTTGCACGACTCATTAGCATGTTGCAGAGGGTGACGCCCTGCGCCACCTCATCAACACCGCTCTTAATGCTGGCATTAAGGCATGCTCCTTTATCTGGGTTTATCGTCGTATACCAACAAGGTTTATTTTGTTGTGTTGAGTAGGATAGTTTGGCTCAAATTGGGAAGGTTTATTTTTTCTAGTGTTGGTAAAAATGCGGCTCTGAATGGGTTTATATTACTGTTGTGTCGTGTTTTAATGTGTGCTGTTGAACGTTGGTGGGTCGTGTGGTTGTTGGGGGTTGGTGGGTCGTGTGGTTGTTGGGGGTGGGTAGGTCGTGTGGTTGTTGGGGGTTGGTAGGTCGTGTGGTTGTTGGGGGTTGGTGGGTCGTGTGGTTGTTGGGTGTTGGTGGGTCGTGTGGTTGTTGGGTGTTGGTGGGTCGTGTGGTTGTTGGTAGGTCGTGTGGTTGTTGGGTGTTGGTGGGTCGTGTGGTTGTTGGGTGTTGGTAGGTCGTGTGGTTGTTGGGTGTTGGTGGGTCGTGTGGTTGTTGGGTGTTGGTGGGTCGTGTGGTTGTTGGGTGTTGGTGGGTCGTGTGGTTGTTGGGCGTTGGTGGGTCGTGTGGTTGTTGGGTGTTGGTGGGTCGTGTGGTTGTTGGGTGTTGGTGGGTCGTGTGGTTGTTGGGTGTTGGTGGGTCGTGTGGTTGTTGGGCGTTGGTGGGTCGTGTGGTTGTTGGGTGTTGGTGGGTCGTGTGGTTGTTGGGTGTTGGTGGGTCGTGTGGTTGTTGGGTGTTGGTGGGTCGTGTGGTTGTTGGGTGTTGGTGGGTCGTGTGGTTGTTGGGTGTTGGTGGGTCGTGTGGTTGTTGGGTGTTGGTAGGTCGTGTGGTTGTTGGGTGTTGGTGGGTCGTGTGGTTGTTGGGCGTTGATGGGTCGTGTGGTTGTTGGGTGTTGGTGGGTCGTGTGGTTGTTGGGTGTTGGTGGGTCGTGTGGTTGTTGGGCGTTGGTGGGTCGTGTGGTTGTTGGGCGTTGGTGGGTCGTGTGGTTGTTGGGCGTTGGTGGGTCGTGTGGTTGTTGGGCGTTGGTAGCAAGTGTAGGTGTTCGCAATGGTATCTGGTATGGGTTTGTGGTGGTGTGCCAGTAATGTGGGGTAGTGTTTGACAACGCATTAATTACCACAAGCATATATCTTCCTGAAAGTTGTCAGCTTGTCCCTCAATAACGCTGCAGCTAACGCAATAACTTAATCAGTAACACGTGGTAATTAACGCAGCGGCTAACGTTCAAATATGACCGGCAACGAAGAAGGTAATTTATGAATATATATGACAAGGAAACACCTAATGTACGGATTTGCTTGGTAACGCAACAGGGGGGGGGGGCGTGGTCTTCACCCCCGGGGATGCGGGGGGGGGGGTTACACCACCACAGGGGGGGGGGGGGTACAGTCAACATATACAACACATATCATGACGAGGATGTGAATATTTCCATCCCACGCCCAGATTTACTCCGGATAAAGTCATAAACATAATGTTGGCACTTTGTGTCAGATAATCCGCTTATTGTTGTGTAACGAGAGGTATCTCTGCGGTCTGCGCGTGTCTACATAATCTATTTCTATCCTATATATATTACAGTTTTTTAATTAAAGTCCATAGATGAGGGTCGTGGCCATATAGGAGCGTATATTGTACTTTGTTAAGTTAGCATCGTTCAGTGACTTGCTGTTTGGTCTGGCCTGGAGTCCGATCTTGTGGTGGATAAGGATGACATGTGGACCGTTTGGTGTCTAAGTTACTGGCAGGAACGTCTCATTCTTGTAAAATAACGCAAGTGTGAGCAGATACTCCGTACATTTGTTATCCTAAACTGGGAACTGAACGGCGAAATTATACAGAAAATCGGAACGTTGGACTCGACCAACAAGAGATGTGACCTGCCTTGTGAGGTTCCTCTTCTGATGTGTTGACCATTGTGAGGCTACAGCTTCAGTGTTATGGGAAATATAGCAGTGTAATGTCACATATATACTGAATTTAGAAAAGTAAATAGGATAAATCATGATGGAGGATATGTGGGTAAAAAAGTCGCTACTGTACCAACCCGTCGCCCGTCACAACGTCACTAAACTGATGTACTATATTGCCTTAAGCTAACCGGCTGAGTTAGTGTTGTGTGGTCTAATAGATCATTAGATCTTTTCTACGGATAGAAAACGGGACATCACGTCAATTTCGCGAGCCACTATGATTTTAGTTAAAAAAAATTTTGTGTGTGTGGATTTATACGTCAAAATGCGATGTACTGTTCGAGAGGACGGGTTAAATAAACAGAGCTTTGAGCTCTGGCTCTCTGGTCCCGCCTCTCAACTGTTAATCAACAGGTGTACAGGTTCCTGAGCCTACTGGGCGCTATCATATCTACACTTGAAACTGTGTATGGAGTCAGCTTCCACCACATCACTGCTTAATGCATTCCATTTGTCAACCACTCTGACACTAAAAAAGTTCTTTCTAATATTTCTGTGGCTCATTTGGGCACAATTTCCACCTGTGTCCCCTAGCGTGCGTGCCCCTTGTCTTAAATAGCCTGTCAATTCCTTTTAGAATCTTGTATGTAGTGATCATGTCCCCCGTCTAACCTGTCTTCCAGCGACTTAAGGTTTAATTCCCGTAGTCTCTCCTTGCTCATACCTGTGTGTGTGTGTGTGTGCGCGCGCGCGTATGTGTATTCATGTTTGTGTGTGTGTGTGTATTTACTGTTTGTATTTACTATTTGTATCTGCCGAATCGAGCAATTAGCTCTTGGACCCCTAATTTTTGGGGGGTTTATTTTCGTGCTGGTTCAGGAAATTTGTCGAAATTTGTCTCCAGTTGTGTGGCTCTCCGTGAATAATAGTATTATTATTATTATAATATAGTTATTATTATATAATTATTATTATAATAATAATAATAATTATAATTAATAATAAAAATTATAGTAATATAAAATAGTAGTAATAATAATAATAAAAGATTTATTTATAAAAAATTTAAAGAATATGTGGTGTTGCAGGCATGTCTGAGAGTCAACACTGGTGTTTATAATGGTGAGACTAGTTAAACACAGCCTGTGAAGCACTGTCATCACCCTACTATCACTGCCGCCCCTAGTTACACAAACGGTCAACTCCTGGGGATAATTGGTGTGTTTTGAGGCGGTATTACTCCTACACGGCGCCATACCTTCTATAATGCATAGTTCTGGAATTATAGTTATTTAGGTATCTCGAAACGATCTTAAATCGTTTCGGGGATGTATTTAAGTGGACATTGTAAGTGGTAAGTGAGCGTACATGGAGCGCCTGTGAATGTGATCAAATCGTCTGTAAGTAGAGTTAAAGTGCCTGTATACCCGAGTGTGTGGCTTTTATCACTTTTTTGATGGCTTGTATCTTTTTTAACGTGTAATATGTTCTACCCCATCTCTTGTAGAAAGAGAGATGGAGATATCCATCTGCCTGGCGTTTACTTCTGTCTGTCTGTCTGTCTCCTCTGTCTGTCTCTGTCTGTCTCTGTCTGTCTGTCTCTGTCTGTCTATCTATCTATCTCTCTATCTCTCTATCTCTCTCTCTCTCTCTCTCTCGCTCGCACAGAGAGGCGGTGGGTGCAGGTATTTTCGATAGTTTATTAACTGGTGGAGGGGGGGGATAACGAGGCCAACGACCCCATACGCTGCAGATCACGACTCCTGATTGACTTGACGCTCCCCCCCCTCCCCCCACTCCCCCCACCTCCCTCTCTACCGCAACTCTTCCCCCCCTCCCCCAACCTGGCTACGCACCGACGTCCACCTGGGTATACTGGCGTCTTAACCCCCAGGTAATGACAACCTAATTAAGTTTACATCATATCGTGATTATCGAATGGATAGAATTCAATTAGAGCATTGTTTTTTTTCTTACCGTTGGTCGTTAATGTCGTGGGGAGTGTTGTGGAGTGGTTAATGTTGTCTGGGATGCTCCCGGACGCAGGTTCGAATCCTCGTCACGGCCCTTGTGGATTTGTTCGTGTGGAGTGGTAGAAGCCGGCAGCTGTAATGGCTGCCAACCACCGGGGTTGTTTGTTAGTGGCGCCGGAGTTGATGCGGTGGCCAGAGTCGGAACTACTGCTGCTTCACCCTGCGGTCACCAGGTACACTAATGGATACCAAGATTAATGACGCATTAACGAGGAAATAAAGGAAGGGGACTATCAGGGGGAAAGCGCCAAGCCATTACAACTATATAGCACTGGGAAGGGGTCAGGATAAGGATTTGGGATGGGACGGTGGGGAAGGAATGGTACCCAACCACTTGGATGGTCGGAGATTGAACGCCGACCAGCAAGAAGCGAGACCGTCGCTCTACCGTCCGACCCAAATGGTTGGACAACGGAGAAATAAGATAAAGATAAGAATGTCTTTTGAGAACTAGAATTTATTGTTTTTGCTGTTTAACGTGTATGAGTATTCTTGTTGTTGTTGTTGTTGCATTGGTGGTGAGGCTTGTTGGGCCTCTTACTCATCATTCATCATGGCTGAGGAAACGCTTATGGATTCTAGACAAGTAAAAGATGAATACAATGAATCCCGGTGAGTTTTATTATTTAAGTACAGATTAAAGAATGGTAAACTGTGGAGCAGCAACGGGCAGTCAAGCAGCAGTTTACAGGATTAAATTCATCCTCAGGTAAGTGTCTTTAAACCCACTGAAGGCACTGTAGTGTAATGAAGCCTGGTTTACGGTCTTTTTGCGTGCCAGGGTCCCTAGCCTAGGGCCCCCCAGGCAGCTCCCCCGTGCTACTGGGCCCTCCCCAGCCAGGGGGCCCCCCAGCCAGGGTCCCCCAGCCAGGGCCTCCCCAGCCAGGGCCCCCTCCAGGCCCCCCAGCCAGGGCTTCGAGCCAGGAACCCCCCCTCCAGGCCCTCCCCAGCCAGGGCCCTCAGCCAGGACCCCCCCAGCCAGGGCCCCCCCAACCAGGGCCGATAAGCTCACTCTGCAGACCTGGGAAGTATTTTACGAGACAACTTTTGCTTGACTGAGGAGCCCCATCCCGGGATGGAGTGAGATCGGGAGCTACATCGCCCCGGCGTGGCGGCAATTTGTGAAACTGTGGATTTTTTTAGTCAAGCCGGTCGGGGTATGGCTGAAACAGAGATAAAACCAAATTAGAAACTTATATACGCTGTCATCCTGAGGGAGATTCGAACTCTGGACTATTGCATTGTCAGTCGCGTACGATAACCAGAACACTGCGCAGATAAACATTAGTTTACTGTGCCACAAAGTGTGTTGAGGTACAAGAGAGACTCGCCCTCAAAAGACGGGTGGGTTGTGGGTGGGCGTTGAACTGTGGGTGGGCGTTGAGGTGGTGAGGGCGTTGAGATGAGGGCGGGTGTTGAGGAGCTGTGGGCGGGTGTTGAGGTGGTGTGGGTGGGCGTTGAGGTGTGGGTGGGCGTTGAGGTGTGGGCGGGCGTTGAGGTGAGGGTGGGCGTTGAGGTGGTGTGGGTGGGCGTTGAGGTGGTGAGGGTGGGCGTTGAGGTGGTGTTGGTGGGCGTTGAGGTGGTATGGGTGGTGTTGTCGGGCCTCTGCCCTGATGCTCACACAGCCCGGGTGTTACCGGTGGGGTGCTGCTCCTAACTACGGTTTGTGTTAGGGACAATTGAGTGTAATTATAGATAAGGCATTATTTATACACCGTTGCCAATTAAACACAAACTACTGTATATGGGGAACAGGAAGATATAAGGCCAATACCAGATTGTCTGTACATTAGGGGTAATGAGATTGAGGCGGTGGATCCTATGGTCCTTACGGCCGCTCTGATCCTGCGGTCGGCGTCGCTTCCTAAATCATCAGAATCAACAACTATCGTCATAATCATTTACAAAACCAGTTTCTAAGAGATAAAATTAAAATCTAGTTTTGGTTATCACAATTGGTGCAGTAACGCCACATAGCAGGAGGAATATTGGCTCGTTTCTTGAACTCCTAATTGATTTTTTTTTAATAAAGATCAAATCACAGATAATGCAAATTCAATATCGGACGGGTTGCTGCGGGCCCACGAGAATTTTTTCTCTAGATGTCGAGATAAAATTGTTTACGTTGATAATGTTGACTTTTAAAAGTTTAACCCATTATGGACACTAAAACAATACTGAGAGTACTGAGAGTACTCTGAGCCTGCATCAGCCTGGACGCTCCCGCTTCACTTTGTATTTGTTGAAGAGATTACAACCTCTTGTTATTGTTCCTGTGACAAAAGGTCACGGCTACTGTGACCATGGAACTGTCCCTCACCCCAGACAACCATGGAGCTGTCCCTCACCCCAGACAACCATGGAGCTGTCCCTCACCCCAGACAACCATGGAGCTGTCCCTCACCCCCAGACAACCATATGGAGCTGTCCCTCACCCCCACACAACCATATGGAGCTGTCCCTCACCCCCACACAACCATATGGAGCTGTCCCTCGCCCCCAGACAACCATATGGAGCTGTCCCTCGCCCCCAGACAACCATATAGAGCTGTCCCTCATCCTAGACAACCATATGGAGCTGTCCCTCACCCCAGACAACCATATGGAGCTGTCCCTCACCCCCACACAACCATATGGAGCTGTCCCTCACCCCCAGACAACCATATGGAGCTGTCCCTCACCCCCACACAACCATATGGAGCTGTCCGTCGCCCCCAGACAACCATATGGAACTGTCCCTCACCCCAGACAACCATATAGAGCTGTCCCTCATCCTAGACAACCATATGGAGCTGTCCCTCACCCCAGACAACTATATAGTTACCATGGAATACTGTGTGATAGAGGTGGCGGCCGAGGTGTGTGGTGGCGGCGTCCTCGCTGGCTACGGGTCCACCATAATCTGGTAGAGACATGTGCTGGCGGCGGCGGCTCTGATGAGATAATTAACAAAATATAAGTCGAGAGCATTTGTTGGCACAGCTCGCCAGACCTTGCCATCGGTAGGCAGATAAAAAGTCATTAATGTAGAGTCCGGGCTGGTCTGCTTCTCCCGCTGTGGCTCAGGAGATGTCTTGCCGGCACTTGTGTGGGCACTTCCTTCGTCTTTAACTGTTTTTCAGTGCTTGTTAAAGTGTAGTTCGTGGATTATTTCACATATTTCGTAATTTGCTTTCCTTTCAGCGAAGAATACGTGGTATTTATATGTATACACAGTGTGTATATCATGTGTGTGTGTGTTGTTAGTGGTGTTACATCGGCGGCTCTTTGAGGTCACAGGAAAACACTATGTCACATATAGATACTGTTCTTAAAAGATTCCCCCATTTTACACCCGCAAGATAACGCAAGATTTTAAGGGTTGACAAATGTGAATCTTCTGATAAAAGGAGCTGTTCACTTGAGACAGTTAAGCAAGTCCCAGCTGTGTCTGGGTACAAGTGACAGGATGAACAACCCAGCGGGTTTTCTTCCTATTGGGGAGTGTTGTACATGCTGCTATGGCGGTGTGTCCACTCACAGGATGAGTGGCGCTGCCCAATACTGTCACTATGGCGGTGTGTCCACTCACAGGATGAGTGGCGCTGCCCAATACTGTCACTATGGCGGTGTGTCCACTCACAGGATGAGTGGCGCTGCCCAATACTGTCACTATGGCGGTGTGTTCACTCACAGGATGAGTGGCGCTGCCCAATACTGTCACTATGGCGGTGTGTCCACTCACAGGATGAGTGGCGCTGCCCAATACTGTCACTATGGCGGTGTGTCCACTCACAGGATGAGTGGCGCTGCCCAGTACTGTCACTATGGCGGTGTGTCCACTCACAGGATGAGTGGCGCTGCCCAATACTGTCACTATAGCGGTGTGTCCACTCACAGGATGAGTGGTGCTGCCCAATACTGTCACTATGGCGGTGTGTTCACTTACAGGATGAGTGGCGCTGCCCAATACTGTCACTATGGCGGTGTGTCCACTCACAGGATGAGTGGCGCTGCCCAATACTGTCACTATGGCGGTGTGTCCACTCACAGGATGAGTGGCGCTGCCCAATACTGTCACTATGGCGGTGTGTTCACTCACAGGATGAGTGGTGCTGCCCAATACTGTCACTATGGCGGTGTGTCCACTCACAGGATGAGTGGCGCTGCCCAATACTGTCACTATAGCGGTGTGTCCACTCACAGGATGAGTGGTGCTGCCCAATACTGTCACTATGGCGGTGTGTTCACTCACAGGATGAGTGGCGCTGCCCAATAAACTCGCTCCTCGGTGCAAAATTAAAAAAAATTTAAACGATGGGCCCAACAACTCTTGTATTTTATACTAGCCTCCCCAGTCATCTGTCGTCTGATACGTTTTCTTTGATTGCCTGTCCGCGGAGGTAAATTACCCACCACCTTATTATTGTGACACCAATATAACACAGGTATTCGAACACCTATACACCCTCCATAATGGTGTTATAACACCCTCCATAATGACTTACAGGTAAGTACACCCTCACGCGTAGTCTCCTTCCTTCCTTCACATCGAGAAGAAAGTCAATAATGATAGGAGCACTTGAGAGAGTGAGGTTTGCACAGCCTCCTGGCACACAGCGGTGATATAGGAGGGACCTCAGGAGACACAAGTGCTACTCAGGACCTGATAAGAGCACTTGTGCTCCAGTTACTTGGGTTGCAGTGGCGTGTGCTCCGTCTGGAGCCTCACCCCAGACAACACCCTCACACTACGGCAACTGAGCTTGCCGTAGTCTCACTCCACAAGTGCTGTGGCATCTCTCCTAATTCACACCGTCGACTGTGCCCTAGACACCAGTGGCTAGCTAATATTTGCCTTTGACTCTTAAACCTTGGGTGAGGTCCAGCACAAACGGCTGACCTGTTCCGTGATGCCCGATGGGCCTTGCTTGGGCGAGGAGGTGAAAACGTTCCGGCAAGACCAAACACTTGGGTTTTTATATATTTTACAAGTACAACAACGACCCCACAGCTGCAAACGTCCCAAGACTAACTGTCCGAGTCGTCCCAAGACTAATTGTCCGAGTCGTCCCAAGACTAATTGTCCGAGTCGTCCCAAGACTAATTGTCCGAGTCGTCCCAAGACTAATTGTCCGAGTCGTCCCAAGACTAACTGTCCGAGTCGTCCCAAGACTAATTGTCCGAGTCGTCCCAAGACTAATTGTCCGAGTCGTCCCAAGACTAGCTGTCCGAGTCGTCCCAAGACTAATTGTCCGAGTCGTCCCAAGACTAGCTGTCCGAGTCGTCCCAAGACTAATTGTCCGAGTCGTCCCAACACTAACTGTCCAAGCCGCCCCAAGACTAACTAGCTGAGGCTCACCAAGGGCCAACTTGAGCTGGTGCCGGCAGGGACGGGGCCAACTCCCAGGGTCATGTCATAATGTAACTTATCTCCAGAGTCTTTTAATTAAATAATCAAAATTTACCATATTATTTTAATCTTTTATCTGTATTGTGTTGATAATGATCGCTAACAATTTTATCCTTCCCAGAATTTAGTTTTATTGATTATTTAGATCAAGTAATTTATCTTTGCTTTATTTTATATGGTATAGTTAAGTCAATTTTTTATTTGAAAAATGTTCTTGTATTGACTTCGCAATGATCTCGTTGATGTGGCACAAGGTATTTTGGACCATCAGTCGCATTCCCCCCCCCCTCACCTGTGGCCTTCCCCCCTCCCCCCTCACCTGTTGTCTTCCCCCCTCCCCTGTTGTGTTCCCCCCTCCCCCCTCACCTGTTGTCTTCGTATAAGCATATAAAATATGAAGACAAGTCAACAAACAAAATAATATGAATAATCACTGGCAAATGAAAAGTTACGTTAAGACAAGTGAGTTACAGTGATAGCAAAATAAATATTAGTGGTGCTGGAATACCGGCTTCGAGCTGCCACCTCCCTTAGTACACGAAAGCCAAGGCTTAGTGTACCAGCGAGAGATGTCAACTACAAGGAGCACTGAGATATTCTGACGATACTGGAGCACTGCAGCCCAGACATCGACTTGTGGTGGAGGGCGGAGGGCAGGTGTGACGGGACACCAGCCAATCAGCGACAGGCAGGCAAAGGACGAGCAGTTTGCTGGTTACGGTGGTGGTAGGTAGCAGGTGTCACTGTGTGCTGGGTACGATTTGCTCTCTGGGCAAAACGTTTGGCGATACTTGCTGGACGTATCTTCTATATTATCTTTTATATTGACGTACTTTGTAGGGAAGAGAAGGCTCAATCTCTCTTGAAAGAGATTATCGTCACAATATATATATATATATACATATATATATATATATATATATATATATATATATATATATATTTATATTTATATATATATATATGTATATATATATATATATATATATATATATATATATATATATATATATATATATATGTCGTACCTAGTAGCCAGAACGCACTTCTCAGCCTACTATGCAAGGCCCGATTTGCCTAATAAGCCAAGTTTTCATGAATTAATGTTTTTTCGACTACCTAACCTAACTTTTTTGGCTACCTAACCTAACCTATAAAGATTGGTTAGGTTAGGTTAGGTAGGGTTGGTTAGGTTCGGTCATATATCTACGTTAATTTTAACTCCAATAAAAAAAATTGACTTCATACATAATGAAATGGGTAGCTTTATCATTTCATAAGAAAAAAATTTGAGAAAATATATTAATTCAGGAAAATTTGGCTTATTAGGCAAATCGGGCCTTGCATAGTAGGCTGAGAAGTGCGTTCTGGCTACTAGGTACGACATATATATATATATATATATATATATATATATATATATATATATATATATATATATATATATATATATATATATAATAATAATAATAATAATAATAATAAAATGAGATTATGATTAGATTAGAATCAACTGGAAAATTTGTTAAACACGAGGTCCGTCAATTAAATCCCTAAGAGAAGTACTATACACAAACAGTTGTCTGCCTCGTGTCACGCCTCCTTCAAGACATATAAGCGAGAGTTCTCACGAGCGGACTGACTATATCTGGAGTTGTGAGCACCATCTGGCACCCCAATTCGCGTTACGAGTTCGACTTTGTCACACTGGAATGGCTATAACATTGTCAAAATTGTCCCATTCATAGTTGTCTGTCAGTCTTAAGCTCTATTGATTCTTGGGTTCATTTTTTTATCTCTGGCTGGGAGTGTAGTATTTTCTGTTGGTCTGGAAGTTCATGGACCCATAGTTCGATTTCCGCCTTAATGTTATATAGTTGACATCTTTGTGAGTTTCACTTGGATAAAGTTTGTCCTGGGCGCACTAGACTACTGGCATGAAGCAAACTGACAATACCAGTGGCCAGGGTCGTGATACACGGCTCGCCACGCACCTCTCCGCGCGGTCACCGCTCGCCCGCCTCGGCGGTCCCTTACCGATAATTCTCGGTAATGTCCTGCATAATTAACCCGAGCTAATAATCTAGACGCGTGTCCATAACTCAGTGTTCCGTGCAAGACACAATAGCGCCGGCGGTCCACCAGCCCCTCCCCTTCCCCCACCAGTGGGCCACGACGCTCCCCTTAATAAAGGTGAGAGAGACGCAAGGTGCAGCAGATCCATCTTGGCCGGGAAAGGTGGTACCTTAGTGGTGGGGAGGAAATATAGTGAAGGGTAGAATAGGTGGGTCTTGGGAGCGGGGAGGGTCTTGTGATGGTTAGGCCAGGGTGGGGTGGAGGGCTGGGCCGGCCATAGATGGTGCCGTCAATTTAGGACAACATTTTTGAGACGTTGTGACAACTTGAGAGGACAGACTGCACTGGTAGAGGCGGGTTGTTCTTGACGGGAGGGGGGGGGGGGTCGTTCTTTGGAGAATAGGGTGGGGTGGGGGGGGGGCGGGGGTCACAGCTCTTAGGAGGGGCAGCTAGACGACTAGTAGGTCACCTGCTTCCTCTTGCCACGACCCGCCCTCAGCGGCCCTCATGCCCTCACCATGCCTGCCCTCTTCCTCCCTCACCTCTCTCTCCCTCGCCTGCCTCACCTCTCTCCCTCTACTTTAAGGCTCTTTAACCAGCCTCACCTCTCAGCCCCTACTTCAAGGCTCTTTAACAGCCTCACCTCTCACCCCCTACTTTAAGGCTCTTTAACAGCCTCACCTCTCACCCCCTACTTCAAGGCTTCTTAACCAGCCTCATCTCTCACCCCCTACTTTAAGGCTCTTTAACAGCCTCACCTCTCACCCCCTACTTCAAGGCTTCTTAACCAGCCTCATCTCTCACACTCTAGGGCTTCTTAACCAGGGGGGGGGTCCACATACCCTTGGGGGGGGGGTGTGATGGGGACTCGATCTCTGGACAATTTACTAGTAAAGTTGTTAGATTGAAAGAGAAAAGTTGTTAGAATAGAATTAACTACCACCGTCAGTAGCTGTACCTCGAGTCCATGGTTTGATGGCACAGAAATTGCACCAAAAATCTCACTAGTTGTGTCTAGCGCGTGTATTGTTCATTCGACATTCTGCTCTAAAGAAATGATAAAATCCTTATGAGTTTCCTTCGACTATTTTATTCCTAACTTTCCACAAGTAAAATCAAGTTATTGATATTTTTTGAAAGTCATAGTGGCATAGTGGGACTGTTTGGGGGGGGGGGGGGGGAGGACAGTCTGTTGGGCATGCTGGGTAATCCACTGGGGATCTGTAATAGTACAATGGTTAAGAACCCTGGCTCTATTCTTATCTCTCGCCCTCTACTTTATTCTTACCTCTCACTCTCTCCCTTATTGATACCTCGATCTCACCCTGTCCCTTATTCTTGCCTCTCACTCTCCCTTATTCTTGCCTCTCACTCTCCCTTATTCTTGCCTCTCACTCTCCCTTATTCTTGCCTCTCACTCTCCCTTATTCTTGCCTCTCACTCTCCCTTATTCTTGCCTCTCACTCTCCCTTATTCTTGCCTCTCACTCTCCCTTATTCTTGCCTCTCACTCTCCCTTATTCTTGCCTCTCACTCTCCCTTATTCTTGCCTCTCACTCTCCCTTATTCTTGTCTCTCACTCTCCCTTATTCTTGCCTCTCACTCTCCCATATTCTTACCTCTCGTCCACAATTATACAGCTGCCCGAGACTACGAAGGGATAAATTGTCTCATAACCACCTTATTGAATAACATGGGAATTTGTACACCAGTTCATTGACAGTTGAGAGGCGGGACCAAAGAACCGAAGCTCAACCCCTGCAAGCACAACTAGGTGAGTACCTTGGTGATATTTTTTTTTTTTTTTTATTATTATTATTATTATTATTATTATTATTATTATTATTATTATTATTATTATTATTATTATTATTATTAACACATGAGGTACATCTGCATTAGTGCAGCTACCCTAGACTATATGAAGTGGAGTACAGTGTGTCAAAAAAGCTAACTAGGTGATGCTAAGAAATCCCCATCACACAGGATGGTTAGTCATACAGAGGCATGTGATAGGCAGTCTGCACTGGCAGACTCCGGATGCATTTTGAGGATATCATCAACACAAGATTGAATAAGGTAGCAGTGATAATACAAGTCCCCATCTCGCAGGATGGTTAGTCATACAGAGCCATGTGTTTAATAGCCTGCACTGGCAAATTTTGGGTATACTGTGAGGATATCTTAAAATTTTTTTTTTTTTTTTTTTTTTTTTTTTTATTAAGTTATGAGTTACATCTGCATTAGTGCAGCTACCCTAGACTATATGAAGTGGAGTACAGTGTGTCAAAAAAAGCTAACTAGGTGATGCTATAAAATCCCCATCACACAGGATGGTTAGTCATACAGAGACATGTGATAGGCGGTCTGCACTGGCAGACTCCGGATGCATTTTGAGGATATCAACAACACAAGATTGAATAAGGTAGCAGTGGTAATACAAGTCCCCATCTCGCAGGATGGTTAGTCATACAGGGCCATGTGTTTAATAGCCTGCACTGGCAAATTTTGGGTATACTGTGAGGATATCTTCAAGAATACGAGAGTGAATAAAGTAATTGCAAAGCTCCAGGTACCTCATGCCAACTGGTCTGAAATGTCTAATAACTGGGCATTCAGTGATGTAGTGCGGGAGATCATGCCGTAGTTCCTGCTCACAGAGTTTGCAACTGGAGTGCTCAGGATTGGGAGACCCGTCACCTGCAGCCACCTGCCACAGGTAACGGTAACCCAACCTGATCCTTGCAACCACTGTGTCGCACAGTCTAGTGGACGTTTTGTGCTGTCCATAGATGTAGGTTTCAGATCTGAACAAATCATAGCTTTTTATACTAGTACTTTCAGGTCGTTGGGAGTCAGTAAGTTCTTTCCTATCAGATCTGAATGTTTGGACCAATACAGTTTTGACAGCAGAGATGGGGATACCTAGATCTAATTCAACTTCAAACTTGTTACACGCTAATTTGGCTGCAATGTCTGCTTAAAAAAAAAAAATAGGTATGGTTATCAAGGACAACTCTACGCACTCTGCACTTCATATTTTGAACAACACTGTCCTTGAGAAGGTCTGCGGAAACTCCTCTCATATTTTCAACACCGACACTACTCTGAGAGAGCAGTTTAGCAGTTTTATTATTATTATTATTATTATTATTATTATTATTATTATTATTATTATTATTATTATTATTATTATTATTATTATTATTATTATTATTATTTATTATTATTATTATTTTCTACCACATTCGTGGCCACACATTTACAGTGCTAAGCAGCATATGAAAGCAGTGGCTGGCTGTTACCACCGACACTATGACATTACTTCTGTTATAATGCCAAATAAGCAGTTGGGGATCTGGCTACTGACGAGCTCCTGTCCTGCCCTAAAGACTTGATATCCCAATATAAATATCACTCGTCCTTAAAGTTGTATTTTTTAACTTAAGGATGATTTAAAAACTTTAATGAAAAAAAAAACTATATATGAGTAGACCTGAGTTTACTGGATGGGTGCTGCCTCTCAGACAAAAATATCGTTCGTTTGTCAATTATTTCCTCAGGTTCTAGAGGTATCTTGGACTCCTAATATACCTCTAGAACATTGCCTCTATTCACAGTTAAGAGTACCAAGACGTACATCTTGTAGGTCTCACAGTTCACATCTATACAAGCATAGACATTAGTTGTTAAATTAAATAATTTTACTTTCGGCCAGGTAACAAAATGACCAAATTCACAAATAATCGCATTTGTTCTGACCTTCAGGTCTCTAATAACATCAGAACAACTGGCGTGGGCTCGTTGAGGTACAACATTACCCGATGCTTTCCAGATAACTTTACTGGCATCTCTCCACCTTGTAGTGTTGTGTTGTGTTGGGTCGCGATAAAACGAGTCCTGAGAGTTAAAAGAAACCTCAACACATTCAGTAGGATTGAACGTTATGTTGTATGGAGAACTATATCTTTTACATATTTCTATACTGTTTTCCATAGCGTCAGTGGTCGGTGGGAGTAGAATTAGATCAGCAGCATAACAGAAAACGCTGGTCTAAACACTGACTGCGACATTCCAGCTCTATTGGCTCTCTAACTCTTTTTTTTTTAACATTGTAGATTCTTTTCTATCTTTTAGCAAGTTAAATAGCAAGCAAAATTGGACTAAGAGCAGCACCTTCTTTAATCCTATTTAATAGGGAGAAATTTTTAGAAGACTATGGCATTTCACAGCTAATTACCTACCTGAGAGGACATATGTAAATATCTAGCGATGCAAGGACATACTTTTCTGCAAAGACATTCTCCAAAAAAAAGTTTGGCGTGTTCAACTTTGGCGTGGGAGTGTGAGTGTGAGTGTGAGTGTGTGTGTGTGTGTGTGTGTGTGTGTGTGTGTGTGTGTGTGTGTGTGTGTGTGTGTGTGTGGGTGGGTGGGTGGGGGGTGGGGGGGGGTGGGAGGTGAAGGTCGGGTCGCGTGCACCACCGCCCGCCCAGCTGACGTCTGCTTATCAGCTGATCTTTATTTACCAGCTGGAGAGTGTGAGTGTGTGTGTGTGTGTGTTCATCATTGGGTCTCGTTACCGTGGTCTCCTTGGAGCTCAGACTTCTTGCTTGTTGAACACTTCCACTGGAACTTGAACAGGATAACGTAGCGTTCCTGGGCCAGGATTCAACAAGCATTTAAATGTGTACTTACGAAACGTGTTCATCTTTAATCAGTAATGGTGGCACAGTGTATATGTATGACACGGGTCGTGAGGGCCAAAGCGCTACCAAAGCGCTTTCACTTTCTCAGGATGTTTGTAACACTAACCTGGGAAAGATGTATAGGTTTCGTAAGTGAATACGAAAATGCTTGACAATCCATCCTCAGGACTTTATTGACGCCAGCACTGTAAAATTTACCAACACAGTTTCTTAATTGATTCGAAATAATACATTTTCTACATAAATATATATATATATATATATATGCGAACAAGCCTGAATGGTCCCCAGGACTATATGCGAATGAAAACTCACACCCCAGAAGTGACTCGAACCCATACTCCCAGAAGCAACGCAACTGGTAACTACAGGGCGCCTTAATCCGAGTTGCCGTCGGGGAAGTGGCTCAAATAGCCTCGGCTATCACTTCCTTTTGACGGCCGTGATGGTCAAGCGGATTAAGGCGCCCTGTAGTTACCAGTTGCGTTGCTTCTGGGAGTATGGGTTCGAGTCACTTCTGGGGTGTGAGTTTTCATTCGCATATAGTCCTGGGGACCATTCAGGCTTGTTCGCATTTGTGTTCCTCACGTGTGCCCCAAAGAATGAGGTGATTTGGTGAAATGCTATGCCCAAGATTACCATCCGAGTTGCCGTCGGGGAAGTGGCTCAAATAGCCTCGGCTATCACTTCCTTTTGACGGCCGTGATGGTCAAGCGGATTAAGGCGCCCTGTAGTTACCAGTTGCGTTGCTTCTGGGAGTATGGGTTCGAGTCACTTCTGGGGTGTGAGTTTTCATTCGCATATAGTCCTGGGGACCATTCAGGCTTGTTCGCATTTGTGTTCCTCACGTGTGCCCCAAAGAATGAGGTGATTTGGTGAAATGCTATGCCCAAGATTACCATCCGAGTTGCCGTCGGGGAAGTGGCTCAAATAGCCTCGGCTATCACTTCCTTTTGACGGCCGTGATGGTCAAGCGGATTAAGGCGCCCTGTAGTTACCAGTTGCGTTGCTTCTGGGAGTATGGGTTCGAGTCACTTCTGGGGTGTGAGTTTTCATTCGCATATAGTCCTGGGGACCATTCAGGCTTGTTCGCATTTGTGTTCCTCACGTGTGCCCCAAAGAATGAGGTGATTTGGTGAAATGCTATGCCCAAGATTACCATCCGAGTTGCCGTCGGGGAAGTGGCTCAAATAGCCTCGGCTATCATTTCCTTTTGACGGCCGTGATGGTCAAGCGGATTAAGGCGCCCTGTAGTTACCAGTTGCGTTGCTTCTGGGAGTATGGGTTCGAGTCACTTCTGGGGTGTGAGTTTTCATTCATATATATATATATATATATATATATATATATATATATATATATATATATATATATATATATATATATATATATATATATATATATATATATATATAAGATATATATATATATATATATATATATATATAAGAAGCAGATAGTGAAAGAGTCTCTCACTCTAATTGCTCTGATGAAGGCGAAATGAGCCGATAACGCGTCCAGCTTTCTTTAATTTTTAACTTCATGACACCTCAGAGGATTCGAACCCAGGCCGCCAGGGGGGTCTCCCCATCAACAGCACTGGTACTCTGACTACAGCACCGTATTTATATATGGTGCAGTAGTCACAGTACGGTGCAATCTACCTGTGAATATTTCGAGCAGCAAGAACTAGCATGGAGGGATTGGCAGGAGGAACACTGAACATAATGATCTAAATGTTCTTCCCTTAGAGTGAGACACGTTTCTCTTAGAGTGACATTCACTATGTTATCCTTCAATAGTTTAGGGCAGATGTAACGACGTTAGAGTAAATATACACTACCATTATTCAGTACCATGTGGAAGTGGACCACAAGAGATCACTTAGGGACCACTTGGGGACCATGCACAAAGGATCACATAGGGACCACTTAGGGACCACAAAGGATCACATAGGGACCACTTAGGGACCACAAAGGATCACATAGGGACCACTTAGGGACCACAAAGGATCACATAGGGACCACAAAGGATCACATAGGGACCACTTAGGGACCACAAAGGATCACATAGGGACCACTTAGGGACCACAAAGGATCACATAGGGACAACTTAGGGACCACAAAGGATCACATAGGGACCACTTAGGGACCACAAAGGATCACATAGGGACACTTAGGGACCACAAGGGGACCACTTACCTGGTGTTGTTGAAGTCCTCTCTAGACAACAAATACAAATTATCAGGGGAAAGCGCCAAGCCATTACGACTATATAGCACTTGGAAGGAGTCTGGATAATAATTTGGGATAGGGTGGGGGAAGGAATGGTCCCCAACCACTTGGACGGTCGGAGATTGAACGCCGACCTGCATGAAGCGAGACCGTCGCTCTAGTGGTTGGGCTCATCTCCAGACAGCCGTCGACGAAAGTTCATATCTACCATTATCTTAGAGATGGTTACTGCCGTTGACTAATGTCTGGTTAGTTACAAGTTCCGTTTATCCTATGTTTGTGCTGCCCGCGGATGACAGCGCCTGTCTGGCTCTACTTGGTACCGTCTCATTTATATCCGTTATTCCTCAATATCACCAAGTTCCGGGAACGCTGTTGTAAACTCTTGTGTTTACTGAAGAAAGTTGGAATCGAAGTCTTTTTGAATAAAGCCTATCACCACCTGTCTGTAGAGGCTTCCATGTACTTTATATTAGGTAAACAAGAGTCATCTGTTTCGTTCATAACCAGACAACTCTCCTCAATGGCCGTAGGTTGTATCCAGATCTCCAGTCCGTATATCCGAGTCATCAGTCAGGATGGTCTCCCATCCACCGGTCCGCTATCCTCCAGGTTCATTATATATGCAAAAGTAGACACAATGAATTCCAACGAGTCCCCGTCGCTGCCAGCCTAAGCCAGATATCAGATAGTTGTTGTGATAGGGAGCACTTGTGTATGTTGCTGTGTGAGGGTGGAGGCTCCCACGCCCCTGTTTCCATGTTCTCCCTTGGCGAGCTGGTGTTGTAGGCATGGTGCTCTAAGATGCTCTGCTGAGCATCTCAGCAGAGTCTTTAAGGAGTACAAAGGCTTGACGACCTATAGGACAAAGGCACTATAGAACGAACAAGTAATGTAAGGGATCTAGGCGTAATCATGTCGGAAAATCTTACCTTTAAAGAGCACAAAGTAGCTGTCACGACAGGTTGGATAACAAGGACCTTCCAAACAAGGGACGCCATACCAGTGATGACACTTTTCAAGACGCTAGTGCTCTCTAGGGTGGAATATTGTTATGCACTAACAGCCCCATTCAGAGCCGGAGAAATTGCTGACCTAAAGAGTGTACAAAGATCCTTTACCGCCAGAATCCACTCTATAAGTCATAATAATTATTGGGACTGATTAAAAGTTCTAAATCTGTATTCTCTAGAGCGCAGGCGAGAGAGAGACAATAATCTACTCGTGAAAGATATTAGAGGGACTGGTTTCAAATCCGGACACGGAGATTACATCACATGAGATCAGAAGGCATGGCAGGATGTGCAGAATACCCCCGTTGAAAAGCAGAGGTGCAACAGGTAGTCTTGAGAGAGAACTATCAACATCAGAGGCCCGAGACTGTTCAACACGCTTCCACTACACATAAGGGGCATAACTGGCCGACCCCTCACAGTGTTCAAGAGAGAACTTGACAAACACCTCCAAAGAATACCTGATCAACAAGGCTGTGATTCATACGTTAGGCTGTGAGGAGCCGCGTCCAACAGGCTGCCTGACCAGACAACCAATCGGGAGGCAGAGCCGGGCCGCTGGGGCATTGATCCCCGGAACCTCCACAAGGTAGACGAGTGTATGCATGGCGTCACAGACGAGTAATGAGCTTTATAGTGTGTTCTAGTCTTGAGAATGACAGAAGTTCTGTAGTTGAGTTATTTATGTGATGTGACACAGATGTCTTTCCGTTTCACTAGAACCCTTCACACAGTTCATTATTTACATCTGACTCTGTAAACAACACGGACACAGCGACATTTGACTCCCATCTACAGGGAGTAGCATGACGTTAATTGCATGATTCAATACGAGCGAAAGCCTAAGTAAAAATCGGGTAGAAAATCTTGCGATAATCGCTGAAATCAAGAGAGCTTTGAGAGTACTAACAAATCAGGGAAGAGTCGTCAAGTTTCTGTGGATTCCCTCCCATGTTGGAATATGTGGGAATGAACGAGCAGATGTGCTGGCTGCTGAAGGCGCTGAAGGAGACCATATTGAATACTTCATACCCAAGACTCTACTACCAATTAGAGGTATTGTCAGGCAACATCACCGTGACAAGGTAACTGAGGAAAGGAGAATAGAAGCACAAACCAGTGAATCTGTACGATGGTACAACATGATTGCAGCTGGCAATCCCAATCATTATGGCCGAAGAGGAGGAGGACGAGGGAGAGAATCAGTAATAGCGAGAATCCGTCTTTGATACATGATACGTCTTTGTATCCATGGAGATTCGGAATGGAAACAACAGTTGATCAGCGGAGTTGCAGAATCTATGGTGAGAAGAACACTGGAATCTATGGTTCTCATCTTCTTTGAGAAGCTGTTCGTTTGAGACAGTTAAGCAAGTCCCAGCTGTGTCTGGGTACAAGTGAAAGAATGAACAACCCAGCGGGTTTTCGTATTGAGCGGGGGGGGGGGGGTTGTACATGCTGCTATGGCGGTGTGTCCACTCACAGGGTGAGTGCCGCTGCCCAATACTGTCACTCTTGCGGTGTGTCCACTCACAGGATGAGTGCCGCTGCCCAATACTGTCACTATGGCGGTGTGTCCACTCACAGGATGAGTGGCGCTGCCCAATACTGTCACTATGGCGGTGTGTCCATTCACAGGATGAGTGACGCTGCCCAATACTGTCACTATGGCGGTGTGTCCACTCACAGGATGAGTGGCGCTGCCCAATACTGTCACTTTGGCGGTGTGTCCACTCACAGGATGAGTGCCGCTGCCCAATATTGTCACTATGGCGGTGTGTCCACTCACAGGATGAGTGGCGCTGCCCAATATTGTCACTATGGCGGTGTGTCCACTCACAGGATGAGTGACGCTGCCCAATACTGTCACTATGGCGGTGTGTCTACTCACAGGATGAGTGGCGCTGCCCAATACTGTCACTATGGCGGTGTGTCCACTCACAGGATGAGTGGTGCTGCCCAATACTGTCACTATGGCGGTGTGTCCACTCACAGGATGAGTGACGCTGGCCAATAAACTCGCCATTCGGGGTAAAATTTTAATTTCAAAAAAAGCTGTCCCCAGCACGCTAGGCCCCCCTCCCCAGCACGCGAGGCCATATCATAAGTGTGGAGCTGGCTGGTGTGAAGATGTAGAGAGGTGTGGAGCGGGTTGGAAGTGCAAGATAGTCTAGTACAACTCTACAGCACAAGTTGGGGCCCCGATAACATTGTGGTTGGGGAGTGGGTCGCTTATCGTGGCGGAGTGGGCTAAGGCAGGTTTCTGAGGCACATCTCGAGTGCCAGGTGAGAATATACGATGGGCTCACCACAGCACGTGCTGCTTGGAACTTTTTGTTCGAGTAGGTGAATATATAACAACAGGTGTCAGAGAATAGCCAGAACCACCGGTTCAAGTCCCCTCATTGCTCCAAAAAGATTTTATCGTTTCTCTATATAAAATGCTCTGAGAGTTAATTCTAAAGGCAATTAAGAAAACATTAAGCCATTATGACTGTGTAGTACTCAGAAGGTATTTACTCACATTCAACGTTTATTAAAAAAAAGGTACATTTGATTTCAGTTTATGAGTGAAAATTAGGAAGCTTTATGTGGAAAATGTGAAAAGCTTTGTGTGAAAGTTGGGATGTCTTTAGCGTCGTCATGTGGTTACCGAAGAGGCAATTTTAGGATGTTCATAATGGGTCGGGATTTACGTGGGAGACAGATTTTAGGACCATATATATTCACGTCAAAATTTTAGGCTAGGACGAGGTTAAGGTTTAGGTCACCAGTTTAAAGGTCTCGTTGGCATGAACGACGAATTTGTTCATTAGGCAAAGATCAGATTGGGTTTTGGGTGTCAGCCGAATATTGGGGTCTGGAGGATGTTCTGATCAGGAAGGTTTTCTGACCAGGTGTGTTGGGGCCCTGACCAGATGTGTTGCGGTCAGGTTGGGGGCCCTGACCAGGTGTGTTGTGGTCCCTGACCAGGTGTGTTGTGGTTAGGTTGGGGGCCCTGGCCAGGTGTGTTGTGGTCCCTGACCAGGTGTGTTGTAGTCAGATTGGGGGCCCTGACCAGGTGTGTTGCTGTCAGGTTGGGGCCCTGACCAGGTGTGTTGCAGTCAGGCTGGGGCCCTCATGACCAGGTGTGTCGCGGTCAGGTTGGGGGCCCTGACCAGGTGTGGGCCCTGACCAGGTGTGGTTTCTGAAAGTTGGAGTCAGGGTGGGCGTTGGGGTCAGGAGGGTGTTGAGGGAGTGTCGGGGTGAGTGATGTAGAGATCGTGGGGCGGGCGGGGGGGGGGGGAGGAGGGGGGACTGAGATATGGAGTGGCTCAGGGGATAGGGAGGGGGGGGATGGTTTGAGGGGCCCCGCCCACCCTGGATAAGGAAGGCTTAAGGCTTACACGACCAATGGGTTCAGCTGGTGCACCAGCTAGGGGCCCTGCGGGACGCCCAGGTACAGGAAACGCCGTAATATTTGTGGTCGGGAACGGTCGACGTGTGGGCGTGCGGGCGTGGCGTGCGGGCGTGGCACACACTTCCTAAAGATCAGTAAAATATATTGACTAGTTGTGTTTCTATTTCATAATATTATTTTTGCTGAGATAATGCTGGAGGATATTTGTTGTTCTCCAGAGTGCAGTGATCATGAGTGTGTCCTCGAGTGTAAACACACGTGAACATAAACACACAGGTTTTCTCTTCATTTTGTTGTGTAGACATAGGTGTATACTGTATACATTTTCACATTATATTTAGACATAGTGTTGGGTTTCTCGGTATAAAACTTTATGTTGTGGAGCCCTGGTGAGGGGAGCACAGCTCGAGTTGTGTCCAGTGGGTGTAGTACACTGTCTTCACCGCCTCAGCCCACTAGTACATCATTCTGTAATTCTCAGCACAGTGCAGTGAGCCGACTCCTCCTCCTAAAATGATGGTACTTGTAGTACATTATGATTGGTACATTTGGTCAAATGTACCAATATGTACTCTGGGTCAAGTGTACCAATACGTACTCTTGGTCAAGTGTACCAATACGTACTCTTGGTCAAGTGTACCAATACGTACTCTTGGTCAAGTGTACCAATACGTACTCTTGGTCAAGTGTACCAATACGTACTCTTGGTCAAGTGTACCAATACGTACTCTTGGTCAAGTGTACCAATACGTACTCTTGGTCAAGTGTACCAATACGTACTCTTGGTCAAGTGTACCAATACGTACTCTTGAACCCCCAAAAGTGTATTTTTGTATTGTTAACCTTGCCCAAATGGTTTTCAAGAAGGTTGGAAATGTACCGTAAGTTCCTAACCTAATCTACAATCCTAGGTCTAATATTGCCTATCTTAAACCTAATATATTACATATATATGTGCTATACTAGGCCTTGGAATGTTATAAGTTTGGATTTTATTAATTTTTTTTACTTCTACAAACTTTATAGTACAAAATAAAGACCATTTTTGTGTACAACAGTACATATCAGTATGTTCGACCAAATACTTAGCATATGTACTATAATTTTAGGAGGATGGGTTGAACAAGCCGCTCTCCTGCAGCTGCAGCAGCAGCAGCAGGGGGAGGTGCAGCTGCCACATCTCTCCTTGTGTATCTTCCTCAACAACGCTAAACATATAATTACCTGCAATATGTCTAAATTCTATGAAATGCGGCTATTTATTTGATCGTATTCTACGAGAAAGAAACACAAATGTTTGGGGAGTGTTGACTGAACCTTGTATTGTGTGTGTGCGCCCATGGGGGTCTGGTCGACGGCTGTTAGTGCTAGGTGCTGGCACTGTCCACGGTGGTGGTCGACCGTCTGGTCATCGCCCCTCATACTTATAATGTAGCACTGGTATATCACTTGTTAAAATTACAGTATTTACGTTGTGAATTATCGCTTGAATGGTATATATATTGGCGTGCGTCAGTTCGTGTGTGTTAAGGGCATATTATATATGACGAAGGGTTTGTTTCTCACGTGTTGCTCTGAACCTGGCAAGTTTGACCGTTTTGGAGAAGGGCGGAGCAAAAGTTGTGAAGTAATGATGATAATCTAACCAGAACAATGACTGCTCTATCATTTCGTACCTTTAATCTACGAGAGGAATGTTTCGCGGTATAAATATACGGTCTGTATGTCCCAGAATGTTGTGCCTCGTGCGGGGCGTCAATTTAGATGCTAGCAGGTTGTGTCTGGGCGTAGCAGAGGGAAGGAAAGGGAACTATCAGGGGAAAAGCGCCAAGCCAATACGACTATACAGCACTGGGAAGGGGTCAGGGTAAGGATTTGGGACAGGACGAGGGAAAGGAATGGTGCCCAACCACTTGTGGACGGTCGGGGATTGAACGCCGACCTGCATAAAGCGAGGTCGTCGCTCTACCGTCCAGCCCAAGTGGTTGAGCTCCCGACTCCACCTGCCAATGGTTATTGGGGAATACAAACCTGGGTATGCATATGGAAATGTTAAGACCCATAAGCCTGGAAACCCACTTCGGTCAATCATCAGCCAGATACCCACACCCACGTATAAACTGGCTAAGCGACTCAACGGCTTGCTGACTCCTTATGTACCCTGTGCTTTCAGCCTGAAGTTTCCAAAGGAATTTGTTGACTTACTGTGGGGAACACGGGCCACAGGGATAAGAGCCTCGTTGGACGTAGAATCACTGTTTACCAACGTACCTGTGGATGAAACAATCGGGATGATAGCAGGACGAAGTGTATCGTGATCCGGCTTGTACTCCTCTTGACATACCAGAAAACATACTAAGGAAAATACTCCAAGCTTGCACTAAAGAGGCACCCTTCTTGAGCCCGGATGGGCACATGTATAAGCAAGTAGATGGGGTCGCCATGGGTTCTTCCCTAGGTGTCCTGTTTGCAAACTTCTACACGAGTACCATCGAGCAGAAGGTCTTAGTTGACATGGACTTGAAACCTGCCATATACTGCAAGTATGTTGACGACATTTATACACAGGTACCTGATGTCAGATGTCTGCAGGAGCTGAAGGAAGCATTTGAGCAGAATTCTGTGTCGAGTTTCACTTACGAGATGGAGAAGGATGGGAAGCTGCCCTTTCTAGATGTAACAGTCACGGAAAGGAGCGGTGGCTTCCACACTGCAGTCTACACTAAGGAAACAAATATAGGAATGTGATTCACTGCCAACAGTGACTGCCCAGACAGGTACAAGAGGAGTGTTGTCAACACTTACGTCGACCATGCTCTCAGCCACAACTCAGGATGGAAGCAAGTCGATGAAGAACTCTGTAGGGTAAGGCAGGTCCTAGTCAACAACGGCTTCTCTAATGGTTTTGTTGAAGACATCATAAAAAGAAAGGTAAAATGCCAGGCAACGTCTGAAGAGTCAACTAACACATGTACCCCCTATTAGACTATTTTACAGGAACTGCTTTTCGACAGCTCATAAAACGGAGGAAAGGGTCCTGAAAGATATTGTTGATAGGAACGTTATCCCTACAGATAAAAATCAGAAAAAACAATTGACGATTTACTATAAAACCAAAAAAACGGCCAACCTACTCATGAAAAACTCCAGACACAAAGCAGAACGCCTTGAAAGAAACCAACGTCGTCTATGCCTTCAAATGCCCACTTGGGGACTGTAAGCCCCAAAGAACTCAGTATATAGGCAAGACAACAACGTCTCTTTCCAGGCGATTAACAATGCATAAGCAACAGGGCTCCATAAAGGAACATATAATGTCCTCTCACAACCAGACCATCACCAGAGAAATCTTAACAAACAACACAGAAATCATCGATAGATACAGCATTAGCAGGAGGCTCGACATCTGCGAGGCACTACACATCAAAAAGTCAATACCAGCAATCAACAGCCAATTAATGCAAAACTATATTCTAACCACTTCAAGACTCCGAACCAATATAGAGGCCTCAAGAGGAAGTATGGGCCAATAGGCCCTCTGCAGTTACTTCCATTCTTATGTTCTCATATCCAATTAATACCCATAGTTTCGTGTTTTGTCTTGTGTTTGTCACAAGTTCGTTCACCTCACCCAAAACTGTTGTACCATATCACCTCACCCAAATGCGAGTATAAGTATGGACAAATTTGCGTGTTTACAGGTTACAGTTGTGTGTGTAAACTAAAGTCTTTGAAAATGTAAGAAGTTATTAGGCATATATGCAACTGAAAACTCACACCCCAGAAGTGACTCGAACCCATACTGCCAGGAGCACTCTGCATCTGGCGTACAGGACACCTTAACCCCTCGACCAACACGACCGGACAAAAGAGGATGGTAACCGAGGCTAATTCCCCATCCGCTATTCGCTGTGCATTGTCTCTAAAGTTGCATTACTTGCCTGTTGTACAATGCTTAGTTTGTTTTTGTGCTTATTATGTAGTTCAGAAAAGAATGGTGAACATATGATTTTTTCATGTAATCAAATGTCCAAATATGTTGTGGTGTGAAGTAGTATGTTGTTGAGTGTGTATAGTATGTGTGTGTGGAGGGGGGGGGGGTGTCAGGAACCTGGGATACAGGTATACTGTATAGGGTGATCTTGAGAGCCGGGATCCCCGCGTACACACATCCTGGTAATTATGGGCGTGTTTACCTTCCCCGCTGTGAGTGGGGTTGGGTCCTGGTGCTCCTGCTGCGTGTGGCATCACACCAACATAAAAAAAACTGACGCTGCTGCTGGCCGAGGCGGCTCTTGTTCCTGGTGTGATGAGGGACGCGATACGGGAAGTTTTGGTCCATGTTTCGTGTCGTTGTTAGCGCAATACATGTTCCCAGCGGCGAGGTGCGAGTTGAGACTGACTGATCTCCCGGCGTTAGACGCGGCGAGGCTCTGGAGGTGCTGGCCACCACAAGCCCTTACCCAACCTCCTGCTAAAGAATCTACTTTTCAAACATCTTCCCTAAAACCAATTTCTAATATTTCTCCTCGTGTTGTTCCTTCTTTGCCCCCGTGGAGAGTTCCCCTTCCGCAGTTTTGTACATCCTTGACCCGCATCACTAAAGCTTTTACACCTCCTCCGGTTCTAAAACGCCTTTTCCTTGAGGACTTTTCTTCTCACTCCCACTCCGTTTCCGTCTTGAGCGATGGGTCTAAGTCTGCGGACGGTGTAGGCTACTCTGTTGTTTTTCCTGATCACACTTATATGTGTCGCTTACCTCCAGAGACTAGCATCTTCACAGCGGAGCTTTATGCTATTCTCTATGCTCTTCGTCTCCTGCTCTCTCGTTGTCAATCTTCCTATGTAGTTGACTCTCGTAGTGCCCTCATGGCTCTCGGGTCCTTTAATCCGGTTCATCCAGTGGTTGTCGAGATCCAGCATTGGCGGTTTCTTGATCACAGTAAATTTAAGTCGGTTGAGGTTTGTTGGGTTCCCAGCCATATTGGTGTCTCATTAAATGAGCGTGCGGATGCTGCCGCCAGGGATGTCCGCTCTTGTCCCATCTCCCGTAAAGGTATTCCTTATTCCGACTTTTACCCAGTTATTCATACCTCCATCCTTAGCCGTTGGCAGGCTTGTTAATTTTCTGTTACTGGTAACAAACTGTGAACTCTTAAAGAGTAGTGTGTCCTCGTGGCCATCCTTCTACCACCATAACCGGCGATGGGAAACGGCTCTGGTGAGGTTGCGTATTGGCCGTACACGCTTAACTCAGGGTCACTTAATAGAGCGTCGTCCTGCTCCTTATTGTCCTAATTTCATTGTCCCTCTTACGGTCGTGCATATTCTGGTTAAATATCCTTACTTCCAGAACGAGCGTGTGTCTTGCTTGCCGACTGTCCCCCGCGGTCGCTTGTCCCTCGATAGTATTCTTGGTGAATCGGATACTTTTGATATCGTTCGCCTTATGCGTTTCTGTTCTCGAATTGGCATCCTTGGTGATATTTAGCGCCCTCTGATTATCCCACACATTTGATGGTGCTACATAGCCTTCCCGGTATGGTGCCTTCTTTTGATAATTACTTACTTCCCCAAAACCAGTACTTTTCTTGCAAAGTCAGTCGCATGCTGACTTTTCATATATATGTAATTGATGGGCTTTTTATGCACGTTGATTATTATGATAGGAAATGCTAAATACATGAAGTAAAAATTTTATAAAATCAGTTTATTATAAATCGTTATATCAAAGACAAAGAGAGTGAGGAAAGGCGAGGCTGATATTTGGTTGTCCTGTTACCCAGTGGTTGACCAGTGGTGTGGTGATGGGGCAGTGTTGGCGAGCACGTGGTTACTGTGGTTATGTAAACACAGGAGTTGTTCACCACCTGCACGCTCCTGTACGTCATACAGCTGAGTGCATCATCTTCACAAGACACCTGTGTGTGTGTGTAGGTGTACCTCACTGCGGAGGTTGTCGTGTGTGGTCGTGTAGTGTGGTTGTGTGGTGATGTGTGTGGTCGTGTAGTGTGGCTGTGTGGTGATGGGTGTGGTCGTGTAGTGTGGCTGTGTGGTGACGATGGGCTGGAAAGAGTCATCAAAACACTCAAAATAATGATGAGCACAACAAGGAATTTGCTGCTGTAATTTTTAAGATAAATTGCTTCAATATATATCCAAATTTAAAGTTTTTTTTATGAATTGCATGATTGGTTGTTGAGGTTGCACACAGTACAAGACATTGGTTGCTCTGTTGAATGTCATTCAGCCCGTCTACCTAAGGTTCCCCAACGTCAAGAAACTGTCGTACTATAGTGTCCTTATCCTAACCTCCCAGAGGACCCACAACAGAAAACGGGACAGTGTGTCAATTTCGCGATTATTAAACATAATAATGACATGTGTGGTCACTCATCATTATTATTGACGAGCCGCGAATCGCTGCTCATTTTCTAATACGACAATTAGTATTCTTAGATGTAGTATACGTCAAAATGCGACGTTGTATTAGGAGGACGGGTTGGCTTATTGCTCTGGTATCATGTCTTCATATAAGGTGATGGGTGACTGCACTAGAGCCCGTGACCTATCCTGACCTGGCCTCTATACCTGGCCATTACACCAAGTCTCTCCCCATATAACCTGCCTTATGTGGGAGACATTCTCTGCCCACACACCCCTGAGTCACATGTCCTGCCCAGGCTAGGGGTCGTACTGTAGGGTAGGGGCGTTGCTTGGGACTCCCATATATCTCGTCCTCGTGGCCATCCTTCTACCACCATAACCGGCGATGGGAAACGGCTCTGGCGAGGTTGCGTGTTGGTCGTACATGCTTAACTCACGGTCACTTAATAAAGCGCCGCCCTGCTTCTTATTGTCCTAACTGCATTGTCCCTCTTACGGTCGTGCATATCCTTGTTGAATGTCCTGACTTCCGGGACGAGCGTGTGTCTTGCTTGGCGACCGTCCCTCGCGGTCGCTTGTCCCTCGATAGTATTCTTGGTGAATCGGATACTTTTGATATCGTTCACCTTATGCGTTTCTGTTCTAGTATTGGCATCCTTGGTGATATTTAGCGCCCTCTGATTATCCCACACATTTGGTGGTGTTACATAGCCTTTCCGGTTTGGTGCCTTCTTTTGATAATTACTTACTTCCGCCCATGTATAGAACTTGGCCGCCCACATGTATAACTTGGCCGCCCACATGTGTAACTTGGCCGCCCACATGTGTAACTTGGCCGCCCACATGTATAACTTGGCCGCCCACATGTGTAATTTGGCCGCCCACATGTATAACTTGGCCGCCCACATGTATAACTTGGCCGCCCACACTAAGTAGGTTATCTCCGGCACAGATGTGATGGGTGTTCAGGATGGGGCCAAGATTAGTTAAGTCTCCCATACAACAGACTGCTAAGGTCAGTCTGGACCCTCAGAACACGGACACCCTTTTAGAAAAGTGATTTTTTTGTTAAGACTATGTATGTACGGCGCCTTGCGTTCGTACGTTTCTGGTTAGACAAAACAGTCGCTTTATTGACGGAGTGGCAGATTGTGAGACGTGGGAATGAGTGCAACGACGGGCCCCTACGATACGTCTTGAGCACAACCACTTTGCACCGTGGAGTATAGTGAGTTCCTCCTTGCACCGTGGAGTATAGTGAGTTCGTCCTTGCACCGTGGAGTATAGTGAGTTCCTCCTTGCACCGTGGAGTATAGTGAGTTCCACCTTGCACCGTGGAGTATAGTGAGTTCGTCCTTGCACCGTGGAGTATAGTGAGTTCCACCTTGCACCGTGGAGTATAGTGAGTTCGTCCTTGCACCAGGGAGTATAGTGAGTTCCACCTTGCACCAGGGAGTATAGTGAGTTCCACCTTGCACCGTGGAGTATAGTGAGTTCGTCCTTGCACCAGGGAGTATAGTGAGTTCCACCTTGCACCGTGGAGTATAGTGAGTTCGTCCTTGCACCGTGGAGTATAGTGAGTTCCACCTTGCACCGTGGAGTATAGTGAGTTCCACCTTGCACCGTGGAGTATAGTGAGTTCCACCTTGCACCGTGGAGTATAGTGAGTTCCACCTTGCACCAGGGAGTATAGTGAGTTCCACCTTGCACCGTGGAGTATAGTGAGTTCGTCCTTGCACCAGGGAGTATAGTGAGTTCCACCTTGCACCGTGGAGTATAGTGAGTTCGTCCTTGCACCAGGGAGTATAGTGAGTTCCACCTTGCACCAGGGAGTATAGTGAGTTCCACCTTGCACCAGGGAGTATAGTGAGCACCATCTCCCGGTAGTTACCTCCCCTCCACCATATAGTTGTCCAAGGACACCATTTCATGACTCCCATCGTTCATCACCGTCAGCCACCGACTTAATTGTACCTTCAACCTTATGTCAAGACGACAGTTGTTTAAACAGGTGTGTGATGGCGCCCTTAATGATGGGGAAGCGCGCTTTTTAAAGCTATAATATGACCATTTTTCAGAGCACATTGCTGAGTAATGTTTATTGTTTCCGGCGAGTAGTCTGGCGGGCCACACCACCACAGGCCGCGGGGACGTTGGTCCTCGCAAGGTAACGCAAAGTAATGCAAGTTAAGGTAAGGTAACGTAAGGTAACGCAAGGCAAGGTAGTGCATGGTAAGGTAATTATGTTCTACACAATACGAGTTAAGTGAGTTGGTATTAATTAGTACACATTTACAGGAGTGAACGTGAGAGTGTATTTAGCACCTCACTCTTCCCCAGGTGTGAGGTTAGTGCCCTCATGGCAGCTTTGGTGGGCGCTAATACATCAGCAGCAGCAGCAGCAGCATAGCAAAACACATTGGCCTTAGTATTCCCTATGTCACAGCCAGTTCTACTGTATATATATGAACTACAACAACAGTGGATCAGGATTGTTAGTATAGAGGTTTATCTGTAGCTCCTTGTTTGACCACATTTGCTTTATAGAGCCCACTGCCACTCATGATGACTTCATAGAGCACAATGCCACGCATGATGGCTTCATAGAGCACAATGCCACGCATGATGGCTTCATAGAGCACAGTGCCACGCATGATGGCTTTATAGAGCACAGTTCCCTTCACGACGATGCGTTTCTTGAAGGGGACTCAGGTCTTCATGGAATTGGGTAATAGAGGTGTCTGGTGCGGGCAGTAGTTACCTATTGTGTTGGCGTCCCACAACAGCGTCACTCTCTGCACTGTGGCGTCTGCGCCCACACACAACAGTGCAGACCCAAGACTTCTGGCACGGCAGACACCACCTGCATAGTTGTAGCCAGGTATGAGAGGCGGGTTAAGGGGCGGCACCTTGCGGTCTGGGTGTTTACCATCACTATAAACCATGCAAGTTCTTCCTAACTCCCGGGGGAGATAAACTGCATTGTAGCAGCCTCTCTCCCCTGGTCGAGGACCGGGCCGCGGGGACACTAAAAAGCCCCGAAATCCTCTCAAGATAACCTCAAGATTCCCCTCTCTCCCCTCCCACCTCTTCCTAAACCAAAGGAGTCTGCAGCCTTGCTCTGTCTTGGGGTCTCTTGGGGGTACACGCTTGTTTGGGGACTAACGAGTTTATTGTTGAATATAAAGCTCTATCCTTAACATGCATCAAGCACACGACCTTTAAAACATTTTTAAATTTGCTCCCAGCGGGTGCCGCCATAATAGTAGAGAGACTGCAGCAGTCGGCCATAACGTCATAATGCACGCCCGGGCTCCATTGCTTAGCCTGTGCCTCTCCTGAGGTGGTTTATGAATGCTGGGATCGTTCAGTGGGCGGGCGGGTGTGTCTCCAAGTGCTGGGCCCTGAGGGTGGAGCTGCACCACAGTGGCCGCCCAGCCGCCCACACTGGGCTTTCATCTGCTCCGACAAAGTACTACGTCTCTCTAATTTAATATAATTTCCGAAAGATTTTCTCTTAAAAGGTTTGGTGGTGAATACATGTAGTTACTGGGCGCTTATCTTAGCTTGCTGATGAATGTTCCCCGGTGGAGAAGGTTGGAGATATATTTGAACATGTACAGAATTATATTTAAATTGTGCCTGTTGTGTTGGCTTAGAGGCACGTGAGCACGCCTGTGCTTGGGGAGGCTCCACGCTGGCTTGGGGAGGGCCCCCCGCCACCAGCCTGTCCCCCCCCCCCGCCACCAGCCTGTCCCCCCCCCCCCCCGCCACCAGCCTGTCCCCCCCCCCCCGCCACCAGCCTGTCCCCCCCCCCCCCCCGCCACCAGCCTGTCCCCCCCCGCCTCTAGCCTGTCCCCCCCCCCCAGCCTGTCCCCCCCCCGCCACCAGCCTGTCCCCCCCCCCCGCCACCAGCCTGTCCCCCCCCCCGCCACCAGCCTGTCCCCCCCCCCGCCACCAGCCTGTCCCTCCCCCCGCCACCAGCCTGTCCCCCCCCCCCCGCCACCAGCCTGCTCCCCGCCTCAAACCTGCCCCTCGCCAACAGCCTGCACACCACCTCTTCAAACTCAGTATCGGCAACTATATAATCTTATTCTCTCGTGTTTGAGCTTTGCAAGTACTGTGACGGTCGGCGGTAGATCCCGCGTGTGACAGCTTAAGCGGCCAGGAGACAAAGCAAGCGTCATT
Source organism: Procambarus clarkii (assembly GCF_040958095.1). Classification (NCBI taxonomy): domain Eukaryota; kingdom Metazoa; phylum Arthropoda; class Malacostraca; order Decapoda; family Cambaridae; genus Procambarus; species Procambarus clarkii. The sequence goes on from NC_091205.1 coordinate 18,847,980, forward strand.
ATAGGCGGTAATAAGGGCGGCGATGCTCGCCAGGCAGACTTGGGGGCTCGTCTGACCGGTGCCCCTCACCTGTCATATACAGTGATGTCAAGCAGGAGATCCAAGGTGTTGAGAGGCGGCGCCGGCGTGCGGGAGGTTCCTGCAGCGGCTCCTGCTGTGGTGATGGTGGCCCTCCCTCCACCCGTGTCTCCTGTGGTGATGGTGGCACTCCCTCCACCCGTGTCTCCTGTGGTGATGGTGGCACTCCCTCCACCCGTGTCTCCTGTGGTGATGGTGGCCCTCCCTCCACCCGTGTCTCCTGTGGTGATGGTGGCCCTCCCTCCACCCGTGTCTCCTGTGATGATGGTGGCACTCCCTCCACCCGTGTCTCCTGTGATGGTGGCACTCCCTCCACCCGTGTCTCCTGTGGTGATGGTGGCACTTCCTCCACCCGTGTCACCTGTGGTGATGGTGGCCCTCCCTCCACCCGTGTCTCCTGTGGTGATGGTGGCCCTCCCTCCACCCGTGTCTCCTGTGATGGTGGCACTCCCTCCACCCGTGTCTCCTGTGGTGATGGTGGCCCTCCCTCCACCCGTGTCTCCCGTGGCTTGTCTTGGGTATTATGACCGCCCAACACCAAGATTGTATAAACTGGAAAAAAGATAAATATCAAAACTATGTATAGCTAAATGTTGTTTTTCTTTTTATGTAGCTATATTAAGATTAAGGGATTGTATTGAAGCCGCTGTGAGAGGAACCGTTGTACTTACCTAGTTGTGCTTGCGGGGAGTTGAGCGTTGGCTCTTTGGTCCCGGTTGTGTTGCTGGAGAATGAAGAGGAGGAGAGCCTTGCGGTGCTCGTGTTGACGAGGCGAGGAGTGTCGTGTGAGATATTGTGCAGTCATTCATTACAGTGGTGGTGGTGGTGTTAAAGATTCGCTAGCTGGAACAAAGTTCCAAGCAGCACGGGCTATGGTGAGCCCGTAGAAGCAATTTACAGTGTCTCAGTAGTCCCCTTGTTACCTGCTTTACTCTGATGTAACGACACCTAGTGTTACTGTCTGTGTTTATGGCGCCATTACTAAGAAGTTTTGTTGTTGTTTAAGATTCGCTACTTGGAACAAAAAGTTTCAAGTAGCACGGGCTATGGTGAACCCGTTGTGGACTTACCTGGCACACTAGGAGCGGGGCTGTAACTTTTTTTTTTTTTTTTGAAGTTTTGGCTCTTACACTTCCATTTATGGTAGTGCGAGACCCCCTTCACCACACCCAGACCCCACCATCACCCCCTCCATCCCTTCCCTGGGTCACAATAGTTACCTGTGGTCGCAGGTGACCTCGTCAACTACATCATGACAGAGGCCTTTCACTCTCCTGACTTTCATTAATAACAACACTAACGTCAGAGAGCGCGAACCTTATCACCCGAGGTAACGTTGAGAGACGTATTAAACTCCCGCATGCTAACAAGGAGAGGCTCATTAATAAACACACTTTATGGGAGGCTCATTAATAAAGAGTTTAGCGTGTACCTGTGTAATTAGCACCTTGGCGCAAGGTGGGCTGTAAATCCCAAAGTAAACATTGCACCCCTTCTCTCCCGCCCTCCTCTAGCCCTCGGGCACATCCCTCTAGCACGCTCCTAACGCTAAATTGGTATTCAGTACTATCTAACTACTTGGAATGGTCGATACAACGATGAACTCGCGTCATGCAGGGTCGCCGTTCAATCCCCGACGGTCCCAGATGTTTGGCATCGATTTCTTCCCACCGTATTCATATTCCAGTTTCTATCCTGTCCTCATATCCCTGCTTCTTTCCTGTCATGCTATCCCTGTTCCTATCCTGTCGTCATATCCCTGTTCAACTACCCATGACTAGCCCACAGCATCAACCCGGGACAAACGTCCAAAAACACACACACACAAGACAACCTGGAGATCACTCATCTTTCCCCAGCATCCGTACCTGCCATATTCCGCCCGAGGAGACCTGTGGCGCTTATAAAGGGGGAACCCGTGTCATATGGTGAAGTTGGTGTCCTGAGGGCACAATAGCACACGTGCATGTTATAGTCCTTCACCACGGTGGAGTCAGGCAGGAGACACACCACACACAGCTGGTCGGGGAGATTGTTTTGATTCTAAGAGGTCTTTCACCAATGATATTATGATTACGGAAGAGATAGATGGACGGAGAGGTTGTCTGATAGGTCTGCCAGTCGTACCGTGCTAGACAGGAGACATTCACACAGGTAGACGGGGAAGTCGACCACTTTTGTTGAGCTAGACAGGTGACAGACACAGCTGATAAATAAAGATCCCTCGTCAGTGTGGCGCTAAACGGGGGATAGAGATAGACGGAGAAGGTATCGAATAAGGTCTCTGGCAAGGTAGGTAACTGCCCGAGTGGTGGACGGGGAGGTGAGGCATGGTAGACGGGTAACATATTGACCGTCCCGTCACATATACTGACAGTGCAGACCAAAGTGTTGAGCCTCAGTGTGCACTTGCTGAGTGTGTGTGTGTTGCACTCACCTAGTTGTACTTCCAGAGGATGAGCTGCAGCTCTTGGATCCAGGTTCTCAACCTTCAGTTGACTGGTGCCTAGGTTTCCAAATCTATTTAGCTGTTTAAATATACTTTCGAAGCAGAGTGTGGAGGCTTCTTAGCGTTTTCTAATAGTTTTCGTTTCAGCCACTCCTTAGTGTATTATATTTGTTCACTACTATTACATTTAAATAATATTTATAATGCCTGCGACTCATTCAGATACATAATTTCCACCTCTATCACTTTGTTCATGTACCATAACAGGTCCTTCTTTGCCTATGTTTATTCCTCTAAGGATTTTGTATGTCGTGGTCATGTCTTTCATGTTTCGCTTCTGTCCCCCAGTGGCGGAAGGTTTAGTTGCTCTTAACTTTCCCCGTAACTCATACCTCTCTGCTCTGGGACTAGCCTGATGGTACATCTCTACCTTATCCAGCTTCGGTTTGTGTTTCACGAGAAGTTTATCTAGGCGCGCCTGCTGCAGGTCGAACGTCCGCACCTTGGTGGTGACCTTGGTGGTGACCTTGCTTGTGACCTTGGTAGTGACGTTGCTTGTGACCTTGGTAGTGACCTTGCTGGTGACCTTGGTAGTGACCTTGCTGGTGACCTTGGTAGTGACCTTGCTTGTGACCTTGGTAGTGACCTTGCTGGTGACCTTGGTAGTGACCTTGAACATGCACATCACATGGTACCTTGGGCTTGAAATAAATGACGATAAATTTGTATCTACAGGTAATTTGCCAAAATTAACAAAACAAAATAAAGATAAAACAGAAATTGCGCCCTGACCCAAAGGCCGTTGCCACGGGGCATAAGGTCAAGAGACTCCTTCCTCTGAGCAAGAGCCGAGGAAGACGATGAGGTTATTTCTCAGTAATTGCCTTATTATTTACCCTTGTGGCAGGTGAAGGGTGGCTGGCCCCCGACCCCTTCCCCCTTACTAGTCCCTAGGTCAGCCAAGGTGCATTTCTTTTACCCACACTGACATCTGTAAACGTTTCTGGTTACCTGGCGATGGAGAGGCTCATGGCCCCTCCTGGGTGGGGGGGGGGGAGTAGCGTGCCCCTCCTGGGTGGGGGAGGAGGGGGTAGCGTGCCCCTCCTGGGTGGTACAAACAAAAGTTTCAGATAATACACATTGCGAAAAGAAACCCGGACCCCATCATCCTTGACAACTATTCGATCCAATATGCGGAGGTAGGCAGAATACTGGGACTTATGATAATTAGAACAGGGATACAAATTCATGTAAAGGACCGGCTAAACAAAGCCAAAGCAGTATATATGTATATATATATATATATATATATATATATATATATATATATATATATATATATATATATATATATATATATATATATATATATATATACAAAATTTTAAATGTATATATTATTTGCATTATATATTATGATTTCTTTTCAGGTAAGTGTCGGGCACAATAGCCAAGATGGATGCGGAGAGGCGTGTGTCAAGCAGTGTCAAGGTAGGACTCTGTTAGTAACCTCACCAAGGTGAGCCACACTAATGATCGTCATGGTGTACCACTCACAGCCTCGAGACCGTGGCAAACGCCAGTATTATTGACCAAGGTTGTGACCAGTCAGGTATAGTGACGATGTGGTACACTTGACCCCACGCCACACGCTGCCATAGTCCCTCGCCCTGCCGGAAGCAGCTGGCACCACAGAGGTGAGGCGCCGGCTGCCATTTCTCATTGTGGGGGGATTTCATATCTGAGTTGCTTATATTTCACATTAAGATGGTAGGTAGTCGATTAATTTAATGTTGTTCACGTGGTCTTAGTGTGCTTTTTTGACGTAAATATAAATTTATTAAACAGTTGATAATATATTTTCACGGAAGATTACATTCATCTCTAGAACGTATGGATAATATCCATTGTCATCATTGAGTTGTCCGTTTGTCATCCATCTGTCGGTCATCCATTTGTGATCCATCGCCAATCGCCCATTATTGAATCATCATCTTTCAGTCATCCACTCGTTATTCATTGAGTCATCCATTAGTCATCAATGGATGACTAAATGGTGTTTATTAAGTTCATCAGTCATCCATGAGTTCACATCCAGTCACCCCGTAAATTTGTTACAGTGTTCTTCAGTATTTCCTTTCTTTTGTGGATTTGTCTTTTCTGGTTCGTCTTTTCCTGCGTCATGTTAAGAATTTTCAACTATCTTCACTTTGGTTCATTTTTTGTGTTGGTGTGTAGTGTGCGTGTGTGTGTGTGTGTGTGTGTGTGTGTGTGTGTGTGTGTGTGTGTGTGTGTGTGTGTGTGTGTGTAGTGTGTGGTGTGTGTGTAGTGTGTGGTGTGTGTGTGTGTGTGTGTGTGTGTGTGTGTGGTGTGTGTGTAGTGTGTGGTGTGTGTGTAGTGTGTGGTGTGTGTGTGTGTGTGTGTGTGTGTGTGTGTGTGTGTGTGTGTGTGTGTGTGTGTGTGTGTGTGTGTGTGTGTGTGTGTGTGTGTGTCTGCTGGTCCTTCCCGTGTTGACATAGTCTGTTTTTACTCTCCTGCGAGCATGTCCTTGGCGTCCTGGGCTCCTGGCAGACTTCTCACTATTTTCTCCACGCCTTATAGGTGAGTTTTCTTTATTCACCACGTTATTTTGCCTTAATGAAGGTTTATACATCGTTTAAGCTGTTCACTTGAGACAGTTAAGCAAGTCCCAGCTGTGTCTGGGTACAAGTGACAGGATGAACAACCCAGCGGGTTTTCTTCCTATTGGGGAGTGTTGTACATGCTGCTATGGCGGTGTGTCCACTCACAGGATGAGTGACGCTGCCCAATACTGTCACTATGGCGGTGTGTCCACTCACAGGATGAGTGGCGCTGCCCAATACTGTCACTATGGCAGTGTGTCCAACCACAGGATGAGTGGCGCTGCCCAATACTGTCACTATGGCAGTGTGTCCAACCACAAGATGAGTGGTGCTGCCCAATACTGTCACTATGGCGGTGTGTTCACTCACAGGATGAGTGGCGCTGCCCAATACTGTCACTATGGCGGTGTGTTCACTCACAGGATGAGTGACGCTGCCCAATACTGTCACTATGGCGGTGTGTCCACTCACAGGATGAGTGGCGCTGCCCAATACTGTCACTATGGCGGTGTGTCCACTCACAGGATGAGTGGCACTGCCCAATACTGTCACTATGGCGGTGTGTCCACTCACAGGATGAGTGGCACTGCCCAATACTGTCACTATGGCGGTGTGTCCACTCACAGGATGAGTGGCGCTGCCCAATACTGTCACTATGGCGGTGTGTCCACTCACAGGATGAGTGACGCTGCCCAATAATGTCACTATGGCGGTGTGTCCACTCACAGGATGAGTGGCGCTGCCCAATACTGTCACTATGGCGGTGTGTCCACTCACAGGATGAGTGACGCTGCCCAATACTGTCACTATGGCGGTGTGTCCACTCACAGGATGAGTGACGCTGCCCAATACTGTCACTATGGCGGTGTGTCCACTCACAGGATGAGTGACGCTGCCCAATACTGTCACTATGGCGGTGTGTCCACTCACAGGATGAGTGGCGCTGCCCAATACTGTCACTATGGCGGTGTGTCCACTCACAGGATGAGTGGCATTGCCCAATACTGTCACTATGGCGGTGTGTCCACTCACAGGATGAGTGGCGCTGCCCAATACTGTCACTATGGCGGTGTGTCCACTCACAGGATGAGTGGCGCTGCCCAATACTGTCACTATGGCGGTGTGTCCACTCACAGGATGAGTGACGCTGCCCAATAATGTCACTATGGCGGTGTGTCCACTCACAGGATGAGTGGCGCTGCCCAATACTGTCACTATGGCGGTGTGTCCACTCACAGGATGAGTGACGCTGCCCAATACTGTCACTATGGCGGTGTGTCCACTCACAGGATGAGTGACGCTGCCCAATACTGTCACTATGGCGGTGTGTCCACTCACAGGATGAGTGACGCTGCCCAATACTGTCACTATGGCGGTGTGTCCACTCACAGGATGAGTGACGCTGCCCAATACTGTCACTATGGCGGTGTGTCCACTCACAGGATGAGTGACGCTGCCCAATACTGTCACTATGGCGGTGTGTCCACTCACAGGATGAGTGACGCTGCCCAATAAACTCGCCCCTCGGGGCAAAATTAAAACAAAAAATAAAATTTTTTGGAGAGTGTTAGTAATTTCTGTATTAGTTGTTTAAGATAGGGATATTCCTGTATGCTTACCCCGCCGTGTTTCTCCCAAGTTGTGACCTTCAGGAAGGTCACTACGTAAGGTCACTACGTAAGGTCACTGACGTCTCAAGGTCAACCTCTCAAGTTTGTGATCGCTTTACGAGTTCGAAGACAATTGTTGCCAAAACTCATCGGAATTGAGTTTCACATTAAAATGCCTTGTAACGATTACATATTTAATGTTAGAGACTGTTAGACATCCTGATAAGTCCGGACTCATACTAGAGGGCCGCGTCCCTCCCAGACGTCAGAGGGGACAAGTACATTTATTATTTATGTGATTTATTATTTATTATTTATTATTATATGTGATTTATTATTTATCTGATTCAGCCAATACCCTCGCGCGCAACGTGCCACAGGTAAGCGAGATGGGTGAGCTGGCCCCATTACCCCCGTGGGAAGCGTCGCCAGGCTGTCCCTGGGAGCCTCCCGGTGGTGGCAGGCCTCCGCTACCCTGCAGGATTGACTCTTGGAGGGCGAGCGGCGGTAAGAGTTGTGTCGTCTGTAGCCCCGAGGCCACACTTACGTGCCTTAGTGGCCGGGTATAACCAAGGCAATAAGTGAGCTGGCGAGGGCCCGTCGCGACGCTGACGAGGGTCCGTCGCGACGCTGACGGGGGCCCGTCGCGACGCTGGCGAGGGCCCGTCGCGACGCTAGCGAGGGCCCGTCGCCATGCTGGAGCCTTTCCGTCAGCAGCCGCGTAAATAACACTTGACAACTCGTGACTAACTTACCGCATGACCAGGTGCGGTGATTTATAAGCCCTAGTTACCGGCCAGTTATGGTTCATTTTCACCTTGTAAACCCTTGTAAAATGGCAGTTAATGACACCCATAACGACCTTCACAACTGATGACGTTCTGGCCATTAATGTTCTCTACATTCCGGACACGAAGAGAGGCTTTTCAGACGGCTTTTTCCCCCGTATAAAGTGTTTGATTCGAGACAGATAAGTGAATACCATATTGTTTTATGGGCTTTAAAATTAGTGTGGTGTAAGGTTGGGTCTGGCGAGTCTCTCAATAGGTCCTGCCAACATCATTATTAGACGGACCCGTTGTGAGGGGGTCGTGCTTGACCCGTTGTGAGGGAGTCGTCCTTGACCCGTTGTGAGGGAGTCGTCCTTGACCCGTTGTGAGGGAGTCGTCCTTGACCCGTTGTGAGGGAGTCGTCCTTGACCCGTTGTGAGGGAGTCGTCCTTGACCCGTTGTGAGGGAGTCGTGCTTGACCCGTGTCACGACCCTTGAGACTAAATAATGTTCTTCTCCCCACAGTGTAAAGAACAAATAAAAATCTGCCATGCCAATAGGTGTCTAGGGGTATAATTAATAACTGTATAAAAACGGGAGAACAATATATTTTGCTAAGGGTGACAACTTAACAATTAAATAAATAGTAGCCAGAAATATTTATCAGCATGTAATACTATAGAATGCAAGTAATTATTTGAGACCTGAGCACTATCACCAGAATATGGAGTAAGCCATAAATACACTAAAATCGTCTATCCAGATAAATTAATATTTATATGGGCTTAAAATAACAAAAACCAAGAACTTAGCTTAAACACAACTGCACTCGACCGCAGCCGCCACTCTACTGCCCAGGACGTGGTCCGCAGGCCCAACGTCGACTAACCGTCTACCCAAACACCAATTAATGTTCGCATGAACATTGTGAACATTCTATTTACAAAGGTCAGCCCTAAACTCCAACATTATTAACTAAGAGTTGTAATTACTGGTCTCACATTCCTTGAAATATTACGGCTACCAAATATGGGAATAAATAAATATAAAACTATAGGCAATTGATTTGGCAACAATCGCCCTGGCCATTCCCAAATATTGTCAACCGCCCACACGGCTAATTTCACGTGACATCCACCACCAAAACAAACCTTACACACACTACCCAGCTATCTATGTTATATATATATAATGTATATATATCTATATACACAAATCTTATACAACTGACAGCAATATTTACGTAGAGAAAACAATAACATAATACGAGGTTCGGGAGAATTGGCAGAATCGTAATAAGATTCGTGACAGTCTCCATGAGTCGGGGTTGAATCCTCGTGTGATCGTTGTGGGTGATGGAGTGTTGAGTTCTGCAATAGTCAATTACTTTAAATGGCTTTCTTAAAGACTGCGCATACATTAATATGTTAGTGTAGTATTCCATATAGGTCCGGGGCGCCTGGCTCCTCCTCTACCCTACCATCGTTCTACACCTGCGTGCACCTCATACTACCAGTACCTATCAAGGTATTACCGTCATTTTCACGACTATACTGGTAGTATATATTGGCCTCCACCACCCAGCCCGTCTTCCTAAAGCTTCCCAACGTCAAGAAAACGGACAATTTAAAGTGTCGTCTCCTAACCTACCAGAGAACCCAAAACAAAAAACGGGTCAGTACGTTACTTTCGCGATCCGCTTCCATTTTCTAGTACGATCATTTTTGGCCTTATGTAACGCATACGAGCGAAATGTGACGTTCTTTGTAGGCAGGACAGGTTGTGCCACCACCACCACTAACCCCTGACCCCGCCAGCCTTCACAGCAACTTCCAGCACCCAGGGAGCCGGTCAGCCGAGCGGACAGCACGCTGGACTTGTGGTCCTGTGGTCCTGGGTTCGATCCCAGGCGCCGGCGAGAATCAATGGGCAGAGTTTCTTTCACCCTATGCCCCTGTTACCTAGCAGTAAAATAGGTTGAAACAATTCAATAAACAATTGAACTCAAGCTACAAGAATCATACAAAACCCAGGAGAGGCAAAGAGAGCAAAAGGCCATCAGTGAAATAGAGAGAAATCCGAAATATTTTTTCTCCTATGCAAAATCAAGATCAAAAACCACATCTAGTATCGGGCCCCTGCGAAAGGGAGATGGAACTTTCACAGATGACAACAAAGAAATGAGCGAGTTACTGAGGAAGCAGTACGACTCTGTTTTCAGTGAGCCATTAAATGCACTAAAGATTGATAACCCAAATGAATTTTTCATGGATATGATACCAACATCAAATCATATATCAGACGTCGCCCTATCCCCACTAGATTTTGAAGAAGCCATAAACAGTATGCCTATGCACTCTGCACCAGGCCCGGATTCTTGGAACTCCATATTCATCAAGAACTGTAAAAAACCACTATCGCAGGCCCTTCACATTCTGTGGAGACAAAGCCTAGATACTGGCGTTATCCCTGACATACTAAAAACAGCAGAGATAGCACCACTCCATAAAGGAGGAAATAAGGCAGAGGCAAAAAATTACAGACCGATAGCACTAACATCGCACATCATAAAAATTTTTGAGAGAGTGCTAAGAAGTAAGATCACAAAATACATGGAATCACAGCATCTCCATAACCCCGGACAACATGGTTTCAGAACAGGGCGCTCTTGCCTGTCGCAGTTGCTGGACCACTATGATATGGCATTAGATGCTATGGAAGACAAACAAAACGCTGATGTAATTTACACAGATTTCGCAAAAGCTTTTGATAAATGTGACCATGGTGTTATTGCACATAAAATGCGTTCAAAAGGAATTACCGGGAAAATAGGCAGATGGATCTACAATTTCCTGACTGACAGAACCCAATGTGTAATAGTCAACAAAATAAAATCCAGCCCATCAACCGTGAAGAGCTCAGTCCCCCAGGGTACTGTGCTTGCTCCAGTACTTTTTCTCATCCTCATATCGGACATAGACCAGAACACAACCTATAGCACTGTATCATCCTTTGCAGATGACACTAGGATTTTCATGAGAGTTGGCAACATAGAGGACACGGCAAACCTCCAATCAGATGTAGATCAGGTCTTTCTATGGGCTACAGAAAATAATATGGTATTCAACGAGGATAAGTTTCAGCTCATGCGCTACGGAAAAATTGAAAATATAAAAACAGAAACCACGTACAAAACGCAGGCAAATCATAACATAGAACGAAAAGGCAATGTAAAGGACCTGGGTGTACTCATGTCGGAAGACCTTACCTTTAAAGAACACAATAAAGTAGCCGTCACAACTGCAAGAAAAATGACAGGTTGGATAACAAGAACTTTTCACACTAGAGATGCTATACCGATGATGATACTTTTCAAAACGCTTGTGCTCTCTAGAGTGGAGTACTGCTGCACAATGACAGCCCCTTTCAAAGCTGGAGAAATTGCTGACCTAGAGAGCGTGCAGAGATCCTTTACTGCTAGAATCCACTCAGTAAAACATCTAAATTACTGGGACCGACTAAAGAGCCTAAATCTGTACTCCCTTGAGCGCAGGCGGGAGAGATACATAATAATTTACACGTGGAAAATAATTGAGGGGCTGGTCCCAAACCTGCACACAGAAATAACACCACATGAGACCAGAAGACATGGCAGGATGTGCAGAATACCCCCGTTGAAAAGCAGAGGTGCAACAGGTACTCTGAGAGAGAACTCTATCAACATCAGAGGCCCGAGGCTGTTCAACACGCTTCCACTACACATAAGGGGCATAACTGGCAAACCCCTCACAGTGTTCAAGAGAGAACTGGATAAGCACCTCCAAAGAATACCTGATCAACCAGGCTGTGACTCATACGTCAGGCTGCGAGCAGCCGCGTCTAACAGCCTGGTTGATCAGTCCAGCAACCAGGAGGCCTGGTCGACGACCGGGCCGCGGGGACACTAAGCCCCGGAAGCACCTCAAGGTAGCCTCAAGGTAGGTACCCGGGAGTTAGTCAGCTGTCACGGGCTGCTTCCTGGAGGCCTGGTCGAGGACCGGGCCGCGGGGACACTAAAGCCCCGAAATCATCTCAAGATAACCCAAAACCACAATCAGTAGCCATCTCCCTCTGGCACTAAGAACACTTGCCACTACTCCAATCAGGCACTTAACAGTCAGCCGTAACAAGCCTTCGTTTCCTCCTCACCTTTGTGCATGATTGTGTCGTTAAGTGATTCTTCAACTGATTAATTTGTCTTCAATTGTCTGGCCAAGACTTTCTGGAAAATAAGGTCATAATTGTAACTGGTTCTCTCTGTATACCCGGCCGTGCCTCGGGTGGCGTGCCCGGCCGTGCCTCGGGTGGCGTGCCCGGCTGTGCCTCAGGTGGCGTGCCCGGCCGTGCCTCGGGTGGCGTGCCAGGACAGCGCTGGTCCCCCGCTTCACTTCAAGGAAACGTCTGGTAATAGACCGTGTTGGTACTGAAGGCTCCCACGTCATAGCGTGTCCCCGCGGCCATGTCCCAGGTGTCCCCAGGGGCATGTCCCAGGTGTCCCCAGGGGCATGTCCCAGGTGTCCCCAGGGGCATGTCCCAGGTGTCCCCGCGGCCATGTCCCAGGTGTCCCCAGCGGCATGTCCCAGGTGTCCCCAGGGGCATGTCCCAGGTGTCCCCAGGGGCATGTCCCAGGGAGCCTGGAGGCCTACCTGTAGGGGCACAGCAGGGAAGGGGTGGGACACCGGCCGGATGAGAGGTGAGGTTGGAGGAGGACACGCGGGGGTATGTTATACACATTACTCTTAGCTGCTGTCCGTTATGCTTCAGCCTCTACACTCATGTTTGGTTTTATCACGACGGTCTGGTGTTCGTCTTGCCCAGCGGTGTATTGTATTAGTCTTTTTGTATGACTTAGTCAAACAGAGACCATCAAGAGTCTTCAGGGCAGGAGAGATTGCTGAAATAGAAGGAGTATAGAGAACATATACGGCATATATAGACGCGAAAAAGGACCTAAATTATTGGGATCGTCTCAAAGCTCTCCAAATGTACTCACTAGAAGGGAGACGAGAGAGAGATCAAATAATATACAGGTGGCCGGGCTTGGGGAGTAGAAGAACTCCCAGACCCCCGTCAAGCAGGTAAGAATGACTAATAGCGTTGTCAACAGACTTGAGGTTATCAACGGGTGTCGACAAGTGTATACCTAATTATCACGTAGCCTTAGAGCTCCTCGTCATGAACGGTAGTAGATGGAAATAATGCAGTTTTCTTCCAGAGAGCAGCAAGGAGGAGCAGGCTCAGACCTTGTCTCCAGATCTGTGATAACGATGGTAACTTACAGGGGGTTGGGGGTTGAGGCGTGGCCACAGGGACGGGGGTTGAGGCGTGGCCCCAGGGACGGGGGTTGAGGCGTGGCCACAGGGACGGGGGTAGACGTCAACACAGAGATGCTAAGTGAGGGAAGCTACTTAGACCAGGTTATACTCCCTCTTTAGCAGATGTCGGAGGCCTTAGGAGAAGGCCTGGTCGAGGACCGGGCCGCGGGGACGCTAAGCCCCGAAACCATCTCAAGGTAACTTCAAGGATGATTAGAAAAAAATCTGCTCCTTATGCAAGTTATCTGCGCCTCATCTGAAGTGATACTTGAGCTGGCGCAGGAGCCTTATCTATACCGCGAATGTTTGGCTTCGTGCACAAGAAAAGGATGTTGGGAGTTGTATTGGGGCGGCGGTGATGACCAAGACAGTCGTGGCCAGAGTGCTGCTCCTGAGGAGTGTGAACACGGTGATGGGTCAAGTGTGGTGCTGGGTCCCTCCTCTTGCTGACCCCCGCCTGGAACTAGCAGGTCCATTGTTCATCACAATAAAATGTGTCAAGTAAAACACGTGTATGGGACAAATAACAAAGTCATTAGACTAACAGATGTCACAACTCGTATAAGACTTGGCTACAAGTATCTCTGGCAGTTGGGCTTGTATAGGGATCTAGATGAAGTAAAGTGTAAAGTGTGTGGACAAAGACAGGGACACACACTCGAACACTACATCTTGGACTGGGGTCTCCCCAGACAACCGCATTAACCACTAAACCATGATTAATATTAACATCTTTACTGACAAAATTTAATTATAATTTTTGCCAAATCTGAGGAATTCAATTAAGTCTTATTAGATTGATGATAATGCTGGTATTCACTGTCACACAGGACAGAGGATCTTACACAAGACAATAAGTCTAAGCTGTAGGCTGAAACACATGAAGCACATGGTTACAATCAATGTTTCAATGTACGAATATGTAAATACAACTTTCTATTGTGCACCGCCACACAAGGGCAGGGATGGGTTCATAAGAGATGCAGCTTAAAAATAATGTAAATAAAATTGTTCTTCATTTTTTAAAATGGACAAACAAATTTGTTATAAATTGTTAGGATGTCGTAAAGTACAGGAGATTCAATGAAATAACTACACAGTTGGTGGACCATGGTAAGCTTAAAAGCAATACACCTTGAAGTGCACCCAAACTCTCACGTTTACCCAACTGGACCACAATCACCCAGTCACGTGTGCGGGACATCTGCCTGTGGCGGTGTGATAGCGAGTCATGCATTAGGAGTAGGGAACACTTCAGCCTGGGGACCCATGCCTGTGATATCCTCCGCCATGTGATGATTCATATGATGTATTGGTGGGTACAGCCACCGTAGGAGGTGAGGATGTGGGCCCTCCTTCACCTGTATTGTGAGGGGGTGAGTGAAGAGTCGGGGAGTGCAAGGCTCTATTGTAAGGCCATCTCCTCGCTCTGTACACACTCCTCTGGACACTGCAAGACGGAGCCACAGGAGGCACGGGGAAAGGTCAGTATTGTAAGATAGGCAGTAGGGGAGGGGTGACTGTGGGGGTCACTGTGGTGGGGGCGACTGTGGTGGTGGAGGTGACTGTGGGGGTCACTGTGGTGCGGGCGACTGTGGTGGTGGTGACTGTGGGGGTCACTGTGGTGGGGGCGACTGTGGTGGTGGAGGTGACTGTGGGGGTCACTGTGGTGGGGGCGACTGTGGTGGTGGAGGTGACTGTGGGGGGTCACTGTGGTGCGGGCGACTGTGGTGGTGGAGGTGACTGTGGGGGTCACTGTGGTGGGGGCGACTGTGGTGGTGGAGGTGACTGTGGTTGTCCTTTTTTTTCTACCACAGACGTGGCCACACATTTACAATGCTAACCAGCATATATACATTTTTTGTCCTCCATGGACAGTGAGAGAAGTGTTAACATATAGTTCAGGGATTTATTGAACAATCAACCACAGAAGGTGATTGTATAGTGCTTTTAAAATGCTTATCTAATCTACAGACATAAATACATAGATACACAGAGTTACGGCTGCCCTACATAAAGTGGTGGATGTGTTCTTTACATAGTATCATTAATGTGCATTTACAAAGGTGAAATGTAATTCTGACCAGCTTCCACATGTCCTTTATACACATACATATACATACGCACACATATACATATACATACGACAGTGTCAGACTGTCATATGACAGTCAGATGTGTGTGTATGTATATACATACACACACATACATACACATACATTTATGGCTCTCCTATTCTGAGAGGTAAGATAGCTGATAGAGAAACTAGTGTGTTATTAAGCACTTAACCACTGAAGGTGATTAAGGTGCTTTTACAAGCTCAGGTTATATAGTTACATCACATACATATATTGTATGTATAGTTGATATATAGTTGAAATATTACATGGTCAATCTTGGGTACAAGTCCAATATATCATCAAGTATTCCAGTATTCATATAGTAATTACAGAGTTCAGCATACCTCAGCCCAGGAGGGCGAAAGTCAGTCAATATGGGACATTCTACAATATAATGTTCAAGGGAGTGCATGTTTTCTCTATCACAAAGTTGACACATTTGGGTTTTGAGAAAGCTGCCAGATACGTCTATATCCCAGGCGTATTCTAGCCACTATAACATCACATTGCCGGGTTCTTGTTCTATTAGTTCCATATGTGAATGCCTCACGATATCTATCATAATATTTAATGCTACAACTTTCAGGTCTTTGTGAATTTGTTAGGTCGGTGAGATTTTCATTAGGTATTTAAGTATTCTCTTTGTCACTGCTAATGAAACACCCATATCAATTTGTACCACTGGTTTTCTACAGGCTGACTTAGCAAGCATATCAACAGTGTCATGCCTTGAGATACCAACATGTGATGGTATCCATAGGAATTTAATTTCAAATCTGTTTTCTTTAGCAGCTAAAACATTCATTCGAATATCACTGACTATTTTCTGGGTGTCACTACTATGTGCGTTCAATACCAGGAGTGCTCTCTGCGAGTCACAGTATATAAGTCCACTGCCTTTGTCTTTTAAAAATTCAGTGGCAAGGTATATGCCTGCAAGTTCGGTCTGAGTTGTACTTGCCCAGTCATTGTCGAGCTTCATTGCTGTATGTACGAGAGAAGATTGTTCAAATATATTACATGCACATCCGGTACATCGTCCACCTTCTTCTACAGAGCCGTCGGTATAGCACTGATACACATCGTTACCCATACTCTGAGTACTCTCAGTGATGCGGCACAGTGTTAACTGTTTTAATAATGTAGTGTGCACACTATCTTTCTTGGGCGCATTTACAAAATCAACTGATAGATCCCCAGTTATTCCATGGAGTAATTGGCTGATTAATCATTAATTGAGTTGGGTACATATATAATATTTTGATGGAGTTGGCTACCTTGTAGAACCAAAATGCATAATCAGATTTCGCTCTTCTTCTATAGACCTCAGGTGAATGCAGCATATTAGAAGGTTTAGCTTGAAACTTCATGTGTTGTCTAGATCTACTCAATGCCTTCACGCCGAAAACTGTGCTAATGGACAAAATTCTCTCACTTATGGTAGGTAATTTTAACTCTGCTCTCATATTAACTATTTCTCGTGGACTTTGGAGCTCCAAGGATGAGACGCATAGCTTCATTTTGCAAGGTTTCAAGAGATTTCAGCTCTTTGTCAGTATACAGTGTGAGATGTAGAGCATTGTAGTCAATCACAGAGCGTATAAATGATACATAAAACATTTTAGCAAGTCTCACGTTAAGTCCATGATTGACACCAACAAGAACGAGGGTGATAGTCTCGGGGAGAGTACCGGGTAAAGAAAGCGAGCCCCTCTGGGACAAGAGGGACATACCTTGTCACAGGAATATTTCAATAAGGTATTGTCCTGAAGGAGGCCGCGAGTGTGCGAAATTGGCCTTGATAGTAATTTAATAAGACAATTGAAATCCTCAGATTAGGCAAAATTGTAATTCAATTTTGTCAATAAAGATGTTAATAATAATAATTGGTAGTATTGGATATGTTGTCCTCAGCTCTCCCGGCCAGTAACATCTCTCAAGTCGTGTCCCAGCGCTCACTACTTACCTCACAACCCTCATGATTCTCCTGCCTCACCAGACGTCTCCAGGCCCACCTGACTCATCCCTCACAGACCGATCGATGGATCTTGCTATGTTTTGGTTCATATTTGTCACTGTCAGAGCTAACGAGTGTTTGCCTGTTTGTCAAGGTTAGTTTGGGGGTGTGGGCGTGACGTGTGGGGGGTGTGGGCGTGACGTGTGGGGTGGTGTGGGCGTGACGTGTGGGTGGTGGGGGCGTGACATGTGGGTGGTGGGGGCGTGACATGTGGGTGGTGGGGGCGTGACATGTGGGTGGTGGGGGCGTGACATGTGGGTGGTGGGGGCGTGACATGTGGGTGGTGGGGGCGTGACATGTGGGGTGGTGGTATGTGAGGGACATTGCCAAGAAGAGTAGAGTGAGAGTGAAGATGACAATGTTACACTCGCCATAAAGCACTAACGTGTACACTAAGCCTGGAGGCCTCAGCTCCAGCAACAGGAGCAGCACCAAGACACAACACTGGCACCAGTGCCACCTTCCAGCGCAGGTAATAACAACATCAAGATTTACATTGTGCGTCTTGACGACGCCATGTTGAAAAAGATATATAAATGGGGTTTTCATAATGATATCTTTTGTTAATATTATATATTATTGTCTTCAGTTTCCCGCATCCTTCCAGACATGAAAAAAGTTGTGTGTACGGAAAGCCTAAATGATCACAATGATGGTAATATGTAATACAAACCTGTGTTCACATATTGTGTAAGGTAACCAGGAGAAAACGCTAAGCCGGGGTGATTATATCACTCACATATCATGTCTGTATAAAATGGTAAAAGTAATTTGCTCAAGAAATACTTGACACGATTGATGTTATGTTGGTTATGTAACGAAGATAGGAAGTGAAAAATGAGGGAATGAGCAACAAAGAGGATGACGAGATGAGGAGAGCAAGAGGAGGACAAAAAATGGCAGTGAGGGAGAGTGTAAGGAATGTTGTGGGAGCCGGTGTAAGTGACCAAGTTGATCCAGTAACTTCAGTAGAGACGTAAGTTCACCCTTGAAAACTTCCCCCAGTTGATCCAGCAATATTTCTTATATATACTGGCAGGATATTGAAGAGTGGCGGACCTCTGGTGTTTACACTGTTCTCTCTTCCTGCTTATGACACCCTGACTTGACTTTGTATTTATTTTACATTACTTGCCACATCTCTCACTCCAGTGCGTTGTAATGTTATTGTCCAGGTTTATAACCTGACCTTTCACTATTGTCAATGTATACATTATACGTTATCTGTCTCGTCTCCGTTCCAACCAGTACAGTTTGGAATCTTTGAGGTGGTCCGAGATGATTAAGTGTCTTACTGAGTCTATACGTTGCAACCCGTTCTCGCACTTTAAGTCAATATTGACTTATTAAATACGTGCATATGTGACATACTAATTTATTGTGAATATTTTAGTTTACCTTGAAAAGCTTCATAGAAAACACCGACCTTACCTAACCTTCTTAGTATGTTAAGATAAGCAGCTTATTGCTTCGTAATTACAATTATTACTTAACTTATACCTATAATAGGTTAAGTAATAATTGTAATTACGAAGCAATAAGATGCTTATCTTAATATACTAAGAAGGTTAGGTAAGGTCGGTGTTTTCTATGAAGCTTTTCAAGGTAAACTAAAATATTCACAATAAATTAGTATGTCACATATGCACGTATTCAATAAGTCAATATTGACTATAAGAAAGTGCGAGAACGGGATGTACATTGTCATGTTGTCTAAACTCGCAATAGTGTTACTTGTATTGTATTATTATTATTAATAATCTATTTTACCACTTAAATATAGTTGTAATAGTAGATATATTTATTTGTTGTGTTGATTAGCTATGGAAATTTTTTAATTGGTATAAAAAATGTTTGTCATTACACATATGTATCCTGTAGAGGTGGGATACAGGGTCCTGTTCCGCTGATTGATTGATGGTTGTAGTCGGATGAGTCTAGTTTATTGTGCACCCCATACTCATATCCTGTGAGCGGTAGCGAAAAAAAGGATTACAGAAGGCACAAAAGGTCTTTGTCAGACCAATCTTTATTATGCACCCCATACCCATCCCGTGGGTGGTGGTGGAAAGGGTTACAGAGGCACATAATCGGTTCAGGAACTAATCCCCATAGTTCGTTTAGCTAAGCAAGTGACAATCTTGGAACTTAGTTACACAATTAATAATGTTATATATACATATATTTACACACAGAAATTACAATAGCGTGATGCATCAAGTGAACAAATCCACAAGGGCCGTGATGAGGGTTCGAACCTACATGGGTCTTATCGCTGAATTGCTGCCAGTTCAGCTTGCATTGTGGATGCCCAGTTACTAACTCTTATATTCCGATCAGTTGTGCTGCCGTCAGGTTGATGAGCAATAACAGCACTTGCTGCCCTCCCAGTAGCTGTATTGAGTGATCCGTGGCGACGTGTACTGGCCTGCAGCCCAGTTGAGTGCTGTGACTGTGTGGCCTGGAACAGCACCAGGTGGAACAGTACCAGGTGGAACAGTACCAATCGGAAGTACAGGACGAGGTAGAGGGAAGGGAGAGGGGGCTGAGGGTGGAGGCGAGGGGGCGGGGTGGGCGGGGCTGGGCGGGTGCCTGGTCAAGGGTCTCACCAGTCAGCGTGCGGGCACCGGCCGCACCACACACTACCCTGCTCACCGCCCTCACCCACGCGCACTGCCCACCCACGCCACCACGCGCTCCTCACGCTACTCCTCCAGGCACTCCCGCCTCCGGTGATCCCAGTGTTTTGACGATTGTGGCAGCAAGAACTAGCGAGAATGAGGGTGGCACTGGTGCTGCTGACCTTGGCACTGCTTGCGGCAGGTGTGCCACAGCAGCGCCGGGGTCGTCGAGGGCCACGGCGGCCTCCTGGAGGCTCTGGTCGAGCCAGGGCGGCGCATGCGGCGCGCAGCGTGCCCGAGGACAGCGCGGAGTGGGTCAGGTGTGAGCGCAGCGTAGCGGGGGCGTCGACTGCGCGCCACGTCGTGACGGCGCGCGTGGAGCAGGTGGGCGCCCTCACCTCGCACCTGCAGGTCAAGCGGGTGTTGAGGGGCGACGCCCTACCCTCACGCCTCGTCGTCTCCACCTGCAGCCACGCCTGCTGCGCCCTCCGTCGGCGGGACACCCGGGTTTTCCTGCTGGGAGAGCCGGACACTGAGGCGGTGTTCCCACAGGTGTCCCCGCCTCTCACCCTCTCCCTCAAGACCCTGGGGCTCCTCTGGTCTCCTGCTACAGGTACGTGTACCCCCAGGTACTATATCCTCACACCCAGGTACTGTACCCCCACGCCCAGGTACTGTATCTTCACACCCAGGTACTGTACCCCCACACCCAGGTACTGTACCCCCACACCCAGGTACTGTACCCCCACACCCAGGTATTGTACCCCCACGCCCAGGTACTGTATCTTCACACCCAGGTACTGTACCCCCCACACCCAGGTACTGTACCCCCACACCCAGGTACTGTACCCCCACACCCAGGTACTGTACCCCCACACCCAGGTACTGTATCCTCACACCCAGGTACTGTACCCCCACGCCCAGGTACTGTATCTTCACACCCAGGTACAGTACCCCCACTCCCAGGTACTGTACCCCCACACCCAGGTACTGTACCCCCACACCCAGGTACTGTACCCCCACACCCAGGTACTGTACCCCCCCCACACCCAGGTACTGTACCCCCACATCAAGGAGCCTGCACAGAGTCAGGGCTCAACACTTGAGGATAAGGTTTCAGGCAATTAAAACAGTGTTTACTGCACGAGTAGTTCACTACCTGGCCGTCCTGGAGGGTGGCGCTGTGTGCGCTTCATATTAAGTTCTGGGTTTTTGTGTTTGGCTTGACACGTGTAATTTATTACCCACATTCCTTCCACGTGCATTAGTTTTTCTGGGCTAAAATCAACACTATTCCAACCCATTATACCACTCTCTGCCCCCTGTCCATCCCATCACTATTCCTCTACCCATTCCTACTTCCCACCCATTTCTGCCAGCATCGTAGTCACCGATTACCTTGCGATGATTTCGGGGCTCAACGTCCCCGCGGCCCGGTCCCCGACTAGGCCTCTTGTTAATCGTCGGGGAGGAAGCACCTGATGGAACCAGTTGTAGCGTGCAGTACAGCCAACGTCACCGTGAAGGAGAGACGTCGCGCTCAGCTACGTGGCGTCCTCAACACGACTGGCAACCCTGGGTTATCATAAGGGGGTAGTGCTGGTACAAGAGAGAGGGGCGAGGGTGGTACTGGTACAAGAGAGAGGGGCGAGGGTGGTACTGGTACAAGAGAGAGGGGCGAGGGTGGTACTGGTACTAAAGAGAGGGGCGAGGGTGGTACTGGTACTAAAGAGAGGGGCGAGGGTGGTACTGGTACTAAAGAGAGGGGCGAGGGTGGTACTGGTACTAAAGAGAGGGGCGAGGGTGGTACTGGTACTAAAGAGAGTGGGCAGACAGGAATCCTTAAACTTCATCATAACGATATTTAAAAGTCGTTATAGTTAGGTCGTGTTTCGTGCGAAGTGGTGACAGACTAGCCTGATAAGTCACGAGGATAGGAAAGTGGGAGGAGGGAAGGGGCTGTTGAGACTACAGTTAAATATGCAAGTAAAAGCCTAGTTCACTGTTCCTCACGAAAGGTTACAATATGCAATAGACCAACCCGCTCTCGCACAAGACAGTCCATATATGACATTGCTTATAGTCAATTTTGGGCTTATGAATAAGTACATATATGATATCTTCCAAGTTATATTTTTTTCAAGGCACTAACTCTTCTATTTCAGTTTTATTAAACAATAGAGATTTTATACACAATTTGACAATATCTGAGTTACTTTACAATTTATTTAGATGTTTTCGTTTTGTTTTATTATTTTTATAAAACTAATATCAATATAGGTAATTAAGAAGCCATAAAATGCTTATCTTAACATACCAAGAAGGTTAGGTTAGGTTGTGGTTTTCTATTCAGCTTTTCAGGTAAACTCAAATATTCACAAAATTTGTCACATATGCACTTATTCATAAGCCAAATATTGACTATAAGCAAGTGCGAGAACGGGTTGAATAGAGAAGCAAGCTGGCTGGGACCAACAGGAGTAAGGAGTACCCGACAAAAAGGAAACTGAGTTACATTTGGAACTTAAATGCGAGAATGGAAGGCAGTAGTAAGTGGGGCGGCTCGTCCCTGGTCCTCCATTAGTCATTGATCGACGTAAATGGCTTACGCGACAGGGGCAGTTCCTACTTATCATTGTAGATGATGCTGAGATAATGATGGGAGTAAAGGCTGAGGAGGATTGTAGGATGCTGCAGGAGGACCTAAAGGTGTAGGAGGCAGACAAATGGATGTTAGAATTCAATTCCAGCAAGTGCAAGGTAATGAAAAAGAATAGGAATGCAAGGTCAGAAGGGAACTACACCACAAGAGGAAACCGGCTACAGGAATCAGGAAAAAGTTAATGATCTGGCAGAAGGCGCAATTCCAGCGCTAGCACATGGAGCACACCAACCCGGCCTCCTAACACAACGTCGTATTTTGACATATACTTTACCTAAGGCCAAAAATCGTCGTATTAGAAAATGGTAGCGGCTCGCGAAATTCACATACTGTCCAATTTTCTGTTTTGGGTCCCTTGGCTTAGTCTATTCGGTTAGTAGAGAAAAACCTTTAATTAACAATTGTCATGACATGTTGAAACCTCAGGAGAACTTGCCGCCCTCCTAACTTACCAGAGGACCCAAAACATCCATTTCATTTGGAAAATAAATTTCCATTTTGGATTACGACAATTTATGGCCGTTGCGCATACGAGTGAACGGCCACCTTATTTGTAAGGGGACGGGCTGCTCTGGTAGGTTAGGTTAAGGCCACATTAGTACGACAGTTTCTTGACGTTGGGGAACCTTAGGAGGACGGGC
This sequence comes from Procambarus clarkii, assembly GCF_040958095.1. NCBI lineage: Eukaryota > Metazoa > Arthropoda > Malacostraca > Decapoda > Cambaridae > Procambarus > Procambarus clarkii. The sequence goes on from NC_091205.1 coordinate 18,870,926, forward strand.
TGGCACAAGCCTTCGGCTATCACTTCCTTTTGTCCGGTCGTGATGGTCAAGCGGATTATGGCGTCCTGTAGATACCAGTTGCGTTGCTCCTGGGAGTATGGGTTCGAGTCACTTCTGGGGTGTGAGTTTTCAGTCGCATATAGTCCTGGGGACCATTCAGGCTTGTTCGCATTTGTGTTCCTCACGTGTGCCCCAAAGAATGAGGTGATTTGATAAAATGCTATGCCCAAGATTACCATCCGAGTGCCGGCGGGGAAGTGGTTCAAATAGCTTCGGCTATCACTTCCTTTTGTCCGGTCGTGATGGTCAAGCGGATTAAGGCGTCCTGTAGATACTAGTTGCGTTGCTCCTGGGAGTATGGGTTCGAGTCACTTCTGGGGTGTGAGTTTTCAGTCGCATATAGTTCTGGGGACCATTCAGGCTTGTTCGCATATATATATATATATATATATATATATATATATATATATATATATATATATATATATATATATATATATATATATATATATATATATATATATATATATAATATGACAGTTTAAGTCGTGGCCTCACAAGTATGGGTTCTCTGCTTCTATTGAATGGTTCTCTCTCTGTATCTGGTCTCTGTATACGGTATATAGAGAATTGTAAACTTTCCTCCTCTTCTGAGGTGACCTTTGACCCCGTGATCACGCCTCCACCGGCCACGGTACAAAGGTCAACATTCTTGTCTAATATGTGACCAGCCCCGGAAACTGTAGGGTTTTTGTGCTCGTTAGTGGTCACTACCCACGTGTAGAGGACGATGTTGGTGGTCACTACCCTGGTATACTCGCCTAGTTGTGCTTGCTGGGGTTGAGCTCTGGCTCTTTGGTCCCGCCTCTCAACCGTCAATCAACAGGTGTACAGGTTCTTAAGCCTACTGGGTTCTATCATATCTACATTTGAAACTGTGTATGGAGTACGTCAGCCTCCACCACATCACTGCCTAAGAGTAGGTGTAGAGAAAGATGGTGGTAGGGGGAGGGATTAGTCGCACACGGGGAATACTGGTGCTTTATAACCCGTCCTCTTTAACTTACGTTGCTTTTCGCCCGTATGCGCGCTATGGCCAAAAATGGACGTAATTTGAAATGAAATCGGCTCAAGAAAGTGACGTACTGTCCCGTTTTCTATTTTGAGTCCTCCCGCTTACTCGGTTAGGTTAGGACAGGAAACTTTCAATTAACTGTTTTCATGACGTTTTGAAACTTCAGGAGAACATCCTGCCCTCCTAACCTACCAGAGGTCCCTTAACTTGCTGTTGTGGAAAATAAAAATCCTAAATTTATTTTCAATTATTTTTCATGATTGAAATTACGTCCATTTTCGGCCATACGGGCAAATTCAGACGTAATTTGTAAGAGAACAGGTTGAGTGAAGTATGTAAGGAGCGGCCCGTGGTGGAAGACATGTTCAGGGCGTGACAGATACTGTGTGCTCTCACACAAGCTATCAAAACCTGAATTTGCTGGCACACAGATTATGTTGTTCTTGTAGTTTGTTTAGTGTGTAATCACATTGTACACAACATGAGACAACCCAATTTCACATGACTATTTGTCGCCCGTCTAAGGCTAAGTTCATCATTAATTACGACTAACGTCTGGTCCGACGACCCATCAGGCTATTACTACCCCTATTTACCTTTACTATTTCTTGACAATTTTGCGTTAAATTTAAAAGCTATAATTAGCATTGAACTCATTTTAACATAAAGGCAAATGTAGATAACTAATATTTGATTTACAATGATTTGATAACGTGCACCAGCTTATTAACGTGTCCACTGCCTTAGTGGAGTGGTAGAATGTGCCACCTCGTAGGTCACTATCCGGCCTGGCACCTCGTAGGTCACTATCCGGCCTGGCACCTCGTAGGTCACTATCCGGCCTGGCACCTCCAGGGATCAGGGCCTGAGCCCTCAGCTTTCACACCTGTAGCTTCACCCACTTGCTGCCCTAATGATCATTACTATTTGTATTATTATTGACATTATTATTATTGTTATTGTTATAGGAAGGGAGAGTTGTGGTCGAGGTGTGTGTGTGTGTGTGTGTGTGTGTGTGTGTGTGTGTGTGTGTGTGTGTGTGTGTGTGTGTGTGTGTGTGTGTGTGTGTGTGTGTGTGTGTGGTGGCGTCAGATGAGGACAGTGTTTGCAGGGTGACACAACTTCCACCTGGCCGCTCGCAACCTGATCACTGTCTCCCACACTCTCCCTCCACAATCCCCCATAGCACACACCTCACACTCGACACTTTCTCGCACCACCACCCTAGGGGAAACTGTCACTTAAACAGCGCACCCGTCACTCTCTCTCTCTCTCTCTCTCTCTCTCTCTCTCTCTCTCTCTCTCTCTCTCTCTCTCTCTCTCTCTCTCTCTCACTCTCACTCTCACTCTCACTCACTCACTCACTCACTCACTCACTCACTCACTCACTCACTCACACGCACACACTTACTTTCTCATACTACTACTGGCGGAAAGTGTCGGTGAGAGCTAGCTCAACGTCAGTAACTAGTGCTTGTTCGGCACCTTCCTCACTCATCTACCAGGAAGAGTGCCCTGGTACCAGAGCTGGCTGGCTACGGGCCAGCCAGCCAGCGCCTCCCCGACACCGGCCAGGGGCCCGGAAGTGTGATGTGCTCATATAGCAAGCCTCCAGTCCTCATTACTATAGTTCCATATAGTATAAGAGCTCACCATATAGCTCTTAATGTTCCTCATCTCTCGGCTAGTTTCACCAACATTGTCACTCATACTTGTTTACCAGTTGTACATTAACCCATCCCAGTTCACCCCTTCCACATTCACCTGTTCCACATTTATCTGTCCCACACACTTACTCTTGAACTAATGCCATTGATGCCTAACTGGTCTTGAAGGCTGGGCTCAGGCTGGTGGTGCTACGTCTCTCACAGGTGGACGAGACCTCGTGGATCGTCCGGCGAATCTGCCCGTCTTGGAACCGGCAAGAGTACTAACGGTCCACGAAACTCACAAGAACATTAATTTATGAATATATTTTGAGGCCGCGTGGAACCCGCGTGTGGCTGAGGAGTTCAGGGGCGTGGGTTCGATCCCTTGGTACTGCTTCAATATTTATTCCTGAGTGGTGGTAGAAGTTGAGCTTAGATTAAATTGATTAGAATGAAAAGGATTTTTTTTATGTTATAAACCAGATTGATATTCATCTTTGGGATTTGTATTGTAAACCATTGTAATGTTTTGTAGGCGTCTCATTGTGCATCACTGTTATAGTGTGTGTGGTGGTGTGGGGGTCGTGTGTGTGTACTCACCTATTTGTGCTTGCGGGGGTTGAGCTCTGGCTCTTTGGTCCCGCCTCTCAACTGTCAAGCAACAGGTGTACAGGTTCCTGAGCCTATTGGGCTCTATCATATCTACACTTGAAACTGTGTATGGAGTCAGCCTCCACCACATCACTGCCTATTGCATTCCATTTGTCAACTACTCTGACACGAAAAAAAATCTTTCTAATATCTCTGTGGCTCATTTGGGCACTCACTTCCCACCTGTGTCCCCTAGTGCGTGTGCCCCTTGTGTTAAATAGCCGGTCTTTATCTGCCCTGTCAATTCCTGAGAATCTTGTACGTGGTGATCATATCCCCCCTAACTCTTCTGTCTTCTAGCGATGTGAGGTTTAATTGCCGTAGTCTCTCCTCGTAGCTCATACCTCTCAGCCCGCGTACTATGTGTGTGTGTGGGACTGGAGGCGGTCGTGTGGGAGGGGGTCGTGTGCGGGGGTGGGGTGGGGGTCGTGTGTGGGGGTGGGGTGGGGGGCGTGTGCATGCGGTCATCTATACGCGCGTGCATGCATCAGTACACATTCTTGTACATACAGAATCACTAAATTTGTACTAGAGGCTTGCCGCCCTGGTGCCAGGGATGGCAGTCGTAATGGTCGACTTTGCCTGCTAAGGAATTCGTTTGACGTTATCAGCAGGTGCGCGCGGCTGTGGCGCGGGGCTTTACAAAAGCACCGCGCTTGTTGTGCTAGTAAAAAGCGTTGCTAAAAAGCAACACTTTTTATCCCGCACCGGCGTCACTTGAAGCATATTATATGAAGTAGCGATCTTTCTCACTTGTCTGTGGCTACGAGTAAGGTGTTTTTGCGGGTGAATCACGGCCGCGGGTGGCCACACTGCCCGGTTCCCTCCTGCAATATCCCAAGACGATTTGTAATCTGCAAAAAAAGGAGTTCATTGGAAGCTGTATCTTGAGTGTTCCAAATGATGCTCTGGTGTTCAGCTCAAGTTTTCGCTTCTTGTCGTCAGGGACAGGAAGCCTGTTTGGGTTATCGAAGCCCAACTACTGACCTTTTCCAGGATGGAACCTACCACAGCTGCTTAACTTCCTGGTACCTATTTAGCTCTAGGGAATAGAGGCATCAGGTGAAAGTAAACGTTGTTCAAACGCTTTTGTCCTGCTGCGAGGAAGTGAACCCAGTTGTGACCAGACTGCGCAGACTACTGCGCCACAGCAACGCTGTTACAGAAAGGATTGATTAAATGATATTAATTAATTTCTTTCATTTATTATGCACCCCATACCCATCCCGTGGGCGGTGCTGGAGAGGGTTACAGAGGTAATTAATGGGCTCAGGAACTGAACTAATATTTGTGTCGTGGGGAGTGTTGTGTGTGGGCGGGAAGCAGCAGCAGCAGGGTATGGGCGGGAAGCAGCAGCAGGGTGTGGGCGGGAAGCAGCAGCAGCAGGGTGTGGGCGGGAAGCAGCAGCAGCAGGGTGTGGGCGGGAAGCAGCAGCAGGGTGTGGGCGGGAAGCAGCAGCAGCAGGGTGTGGGCGGGAAGCAGCAGCAGGGTGTGGGCGGGAAGCAGCAGCAGCAGGGTGTGGGCGGGAAGCAGCAGCAGCAGGGTGTGGGCGGGAAGCAGCAGCAGCAGGGTGTGGGCGGGAAGCAGCAGCAGCAGGGTGTGGGCGGGAAGCAGCAGCAGCAGGGTGTGGGCGGGAAGCAGCAGCAGCAGGGTGTGGGCGGGAAGCAGCAGCAGCAGGGTGTGGGCGGGAAGCAGCAGCAGCAGGGTGTGGGCGGGAAGCAGCAGCAGCAGGGTGTGGGCGGGAAGCAGCAGCAGCAGGGTGTGGGCGGGTCTCACTCCACCGTCTCGTGTGTCTGCCAGCACACAAGGCTGGGCGGCCTCTTGAAGGGGCGGCGGGAAGCTCTCTTGTCACCACCTGATCATATTAACCCAAAAAGTTATAAATCCTGACTCTTATATTTTCTTCAACAGCTGTGTTGTTACGTGCGCGTGCGTGCGTGTACGCGCACTTACCTAGTTGTACTTGCGGGGATAAGCTACGAATCTTCGGTCCCACATTTCAAAAGCTAATTAACCGATGTATAGGTTACAAGGCCTATTGGATACGGCCATGTCTACATTCGAAATTATGTATGGAGTTACCCTACCAGTTCATTACTTAACTTTTACATTTGTACATTTTCTGGAAAAGGACAGTTTTTTATAATGTCTCTGTGGTTCATTTTGATACTAACGTGTACCTCCCATGTCTGGCCTTATCACTAACGTGTATTTTTGTGAGAATTTAGATGTGATCATGTCTACTCTGTTTCTTCTCCTTCAGTGACGCGAGGTTTAAGTCTAGTCTTTTCTCGTAACTTATACCTCTCAGCTCTGGGACTAGTCTGGTGGCTTACATCTAAACTATCCTCAGCTTAGATTAGTGCTGAACGAGATGAGGGACTTCACTATAGTGGCACATATTCCATAACTAGTCTGACGTATGTGGTGGTCAGGGTCCTCAATGGCTAGGTCTTCGGGTTCCTAAAGACAGTTCTAATGTTGGCCAACCTTGCATACGAAGCTAATGATATTCGTTTGATTTTTTTTGTCCGTGGCAGGTTTGGCGTAATGTCAACAAACCAGTTTTTCTCCTCTGAACCCAGTAGTGTTTCCTCTTCATATGGTATCTAGTCGGGCTCCTGTTCTCAGCGCCCAGCCTCATCACTTAGCAGCTGCTTGGGGTCGTCTTTAGTAGCTATTTGCTAGATTATTCTTTAATTTTGTCCAGATGATCCGGTAATTAAGAATATGGAATGTCCTTGATATCTTCTTCAACCGTACAGAGTTCCACGATAGCACAGCTGTGGCGTCATTAGTGTACTGTAAGTGTTATCTAGATAAAAGAAATGCGCGAATATATGCCAACCTTTGGCAAGAAGCCTTGTACCTGTGAATGTTATACTTCACCCAAGGGACGTCTTACAATATGCACAATGTGATCTATGATAATTGATGGTCTCTTGGTCTTGCCTTCAGATTCATCCTGGAGGAGGGATATTGTTTGCTATGGAAATAAAAAAAATTGTTTATGTAGCGTTAGGTGTGAGTAGTGACGGGTCATAAGTGATCGTATAGGAGATTACACACAAAAATCACAATAGCATGATGCATCAATTGAACAAATCCACAAGGATCGTGATGAGGGTTCGAACCTACGTCCGGGATGATCCCAGACGCGCCATAGTTGACTGCGCCACGACATGGTTAACCATGTCGTGGCGCAGTCGACTAAGGCGTCTGGAATCATCCCGTCCTCCAAACAAAGACCCATAAGTGATTCCATCCACCCGCCAAACCCCCAGGTGTTTATGAATGAAAAACGGTTTACACACGACTCAACTGCTGGGGTCCGAAAACTTCCGGAACAAGTGCTTCACTGACGAATTTTGTTCGAACCACAACGCTGTAAATGCTTCACCCACGTACTACAAATACAAATAATCGCCAACAGAACCTAAACACCTAACCTAACCTATGCCTATACATATGCACAATATGCTTATATATTATATTATTAATTTATATTTGAGAAAATTCCCGTTTTGAATGAACAGCATGTAAAAATTTATGAATGCGTCTGTGGGGTCGACCGCTGGATGTTGGACTTGGGTCGAGGACGGGTTGCTGGGATCATCCCGGACGTAGGTTCGAACACTCATCACGGCCCTTGTGGATTTGTTTATAGGAGATTAATTCGGCTAGATGTTATAGCTTTATTTATTAGTAATTAATAGTTTACACTACCTACTTGCATTTAAACAAGCATGGTTTACTTGTGTTTTGGGAGAGTGTTACTGTTTTCGAGTTAAGCGAAAAAACGCCGAAGAACTTCAACTGGCTCGCGAAGAACTTCAACTGGCTCGCGAAGAACTTCAACTGGCTCGCGAAGAACTTCAACTGGCTCACGAAGAACTTCAACTGGTTCACGAAGAACTTCAACTGGCCCACGAAGAACTTCAACTGGCCCGCGAAGAACTTCAACTGGCCCACGAAGAACTTCAACTGGCTCACGAAGAACTTCAACTGGCTCACGAAGAACTTCAACTGGCTCACGAAGAACTTCAACTGGCTCACGAAGAACTTCAACTGGCTCACGAAGAACTTCAACTGGCCCGCGAAGAACTTCAACTGGCCCACGAAGAACTTCAACTGGCTCGCGAAGAACTTCAACTGGCTCACGAAGAACTTCAACTGGTTCACAAAGAACTTCAACTGGCCCACGAAGAACTTCAACTGGCCCGCGAAGAACTTCAACTGGCCCACGAAGAACTTCAACTGGCTCACGAAGAACTTCAACTGGCTCACGAAGAACTTCAACTGGCTCACGAAGAACTTCAACTGGCTCACGAAGAACTTCAACTGGCTCACGAAGAACTTCAACTGGCCCGCGAAGAACTTCAACTGGCCCACGAAGAACTTCAACTGGCTCACGAAGAACTTCAACTGGCTCACGAAGAACTTCAACTGGCTCGCGAAGAACTTCAACTGGCCCGCGAAGAACTTCAACTGGCCCACGAAGAACTTCAACTGGCTCGCGAAGAACTTCAACTGGCCCACGAAGAACTTCAACTGGCCCACGAAGAACTTCAACTGGCTCGCGAAGAACTTCAACTGGCCCACGAAGAACTTCAACTGGCCCACGAAGAACTTCAACTGGCTCGCGAAGAACTTCAACTGGCCCACGAAGAACTTCAAGTGGCTCACGAAGAACTTCAACTGGTTGACGACTGGACGGCAGTTAGCCTACCCAGGGGGTTTGAGCAACACTAAGCAACCGCCGTATATAATGAACTATAGAAACTGTTAACACTGGTCTACAGCCCAAAGGCTTCTGAAACAAATGAGGTCAACTCGTGACAAATTCTGGGTCACTGAGAACGGAATTGTTGACCAGCTCTTAGTTTTCACCCAAGACGAGTCTTAACGCCGTTTTGCTGCATAATGGGCGAGGTTTTGGGCATTAAGTCCATTGGGTTATGCAGCCCATATGAAGGAAACGTGTGACAACATGAAGCAGTTTTGGGGTGCATAACCGATGATCATTGGCTGCTCTGTGGCGACCTGAAGGTTGTTGGTGTTGTGGAGGGTGTGCGGGGCTCACAGATGTGGGTGTGCGGGGCTCACAGACATGGGTGTGCGGGGCTCACAGACATGGGTGTGCGGGGCTCACAGTGCTGGTGTGGTCTGTGTGAGTGAGATAGTCGTGCGAGAGGTAATTGCCACTGTGTAATAAGAGACTGGTCACTGTGTCCATCATTGCAGCCTGGGAGAAAAACGTTTTGCGTCCACCACTTTAGTCAAGCTAGATTTTGTTACCACACACATACAACAACAGCTAATCAGCAATTTTAAAAATTATATTGGAATTATGTTCATTAAAATGCACGACAAACAGCTTTTTTTCCATCTCAGAAGTAGACAAATTTTGACAAATTCTTGAGCAGTGTAACCTGTGGTGTCTTTATGGCACTGAAACTGGGGAGCTCTTGGGTGGAAAATACGAGACTGTAGCTCTAGCGGCCAGACCAGGAGGCTGATGACAGTAGTGCTCAGAGGAAGGTTTAAAATCTCCGTCGAATACCAGTTAGATATTCAAGCCTCCCAAGAATCGAACCCAGGACCAATCACTCGGTTGTGAGCCGACTACGCTAACTGCTGTTGCGAGAAAATTGAGTTACGAGGAAAGGCTACGGGAACTAAACCTCACGTCCCTTAAAGACAGAGGAGTTAGGGAAGACATGATCACCACCTACAAATTTCTCAGAGGAATTGACAGGGTGGGCAAAGACAATTTATCACGGGAGGACAACAACAAGGGGACACAGGTGGAAAAATAGTACCCAAATGAGCCACAGAGACATTAGAAAGAAGTTCTTCAGTGTCAGAGTAGTTCACAGATGGAATGCATTAGGCAGTGATGTGGTGGAGGCTGACTCCATACACAGTTTCAAATGTCGATATGATAGAGCCCAATAGGCTCAGGAGTCTTGATTGACAGTTGAGAGGCGGGACTAAAGAGCCAAAGCTCCACCCCCGCAAGCACAACTAGGTGAGTACTGTGGTAGAGGCACACGGGAGGAATGGCTAACCATAACGGCAGTTAGGGTCACGGCTGTTAGTGTGAGCAAATTGCTCATTAATTCAATAGCCGTTATTCTGTTGATGAATGAAATACAATTTGTAATTATCTTAAGTGATTACGTCCGGCCTTTACTGGAAGAGTAGTTCACTCGTAGTGCTCAGCGCGCAGCTCTCTAAACCCTTCATCTACGTCCTGTAAATATAAACACGCGCCGTCAGAATATAAACACCAACCTAACATAGATCTAACTATACCCAAAGTTATATAATAAAATATTAATTTTTATTAGAGAAAAAAGGATTTTTTTATTACAGAGTACGGATTAATATACAAATGCTGCTGTGTGGTCGACTTGTGGTTGACTTGTGGTCGACTTTGGTTGACACGCTGTGGGAGGATGATAGTCAGGGTTGAGTGGTTGAGGCGCCCTGAGGGTGACGACGGGCGGCGTCGCCAGCTGCGGGTGGGGGCGTGTGGGACCCTAACCCCCCCCCTGTTTGTCTTGGCTCTCACTAACAAGGTAATTAGTACCCACCTCCACACGGGTGATGGATTTACAACTCCAGTAGTTACCTGGGTATGCTGATAAGACCTGCACCCGTTGGTGGTTTGACTGTTGATTGTGTTATCGGGTGATTGTATTCTAATTATTATTCAATACGTCATTAGAACTGGGCACGGCTCCAGAACTGTGGAGGCTTGCGAATGTAGATCCAATTTATAAGTGGGTTGATATATCACTGACAAGTAACTCTCGTCCAATTAGTTCTATGTCGTGAAAACACAAATGTCTAAATTACCATTATTTTACAGAACGACGATTATGTCTTAACAAATTTGCTCTCATTTGTTTCTTGAATATATTTGTAAAGCGCAGCCGGGGCAATATGCGGGAACAGTCAGGGGCCTGACGGCTGAGTGGACAGCGCTCGGTATTCGTAGTCCTAAGGTTCCGGATTCGATCCTCGATGGAGGCTTTCATCCTGATGCCCTGTTCAACTAGCAGGAAATAGGTACCCGGGAGTTAGACAGCTGCTATGGGCTGCTTCCCGGGGGGGGGGGTAACAAAAAGGAGGACTGGTCGAAGACCGGGCCGCGGGGACGCTAAGCCCCGAAATCATCTCCAGATAACCTCAAGAGCCCGCCCTCAGATGTGCTCGTCTGAGCAGCGACCCAAGACACATTCATCATTCATAATACTGTGTATTCTGATACACAGTATTCTGATACACAGTATTCTGATACACAGTATTCTTACATGTGTAAATCAATATTTTTATATAAGAATTTAGTGTATAGTTAGGCCTTATTTAAGGCTGGTGTTTAGATTTAATTGGCAATTATTGATATTTGTAGTTCGTGGGTGAATCACTTGGTAGTGAGATTGGTAGCACAGTTTGAGAAGTGTTCAAACCTCATCAGTTGGGAGTCGTGTGTAAAGTGTGTTCAGTCATTAATAAGGGATTTGGCGGCAAAATTAACTATCGTTTGGGCATTATTTATGACGTCATGCTACTTGAGGGCGGCACGTGGCGGGATGTGTACACCCGCGGCGGGTACACCACTGTTCAGTGTGTCTACAGGTTACGTTAGACCTCGACCATGCTCTTGTGTGTGAAGGTGGTGTTGATGTCTCACTGTTGTGGAGGTGTGTTGATGTCTCACTGTTGTGGAGGTGTGTTGATGTCTCACTGTTGTGGAGGTGTGTTGATGTCTCACTGTTGTGGAGGTGTGTTGATGTCTCACTGTTGTGGAGGTGTGTTGATGTCTCACTGTTGTGGAGGTGTGTTGATGTCTCACTGTTGTGGAGGTGTGTTGATGTCTCACTGTTGTGGAGGTGTGTTGATGTCTCACTGTTGTGGAGGTGTGTTGATGTCTCACTGTTGTGGAGGTGGTGTTCTGGCCTCCAGGACACCCTGGTCGCCCACCACCGTGGGTAAGGCTCGCCACCTCCTATAAGTCACTACCGGTATGCCGTGTTCTTATTCCCCTCACCAGGTGGTGAGGGGAATAAGATATTTATATATGTGTCGATATTTATCATGTGTCGCAGTCATCCACTTGTCTGTGAGGGTGTGAGTCAGGGGGCGTGTGGGACACAGGCCACACCTGCCGGTGTCCTCCCAGACATGGACATGTATGGCACATATTCCCCCATATACCTCACCCCCTACGCCCAACCATTAAGACTGGTCGGTGCTGTGAAGGCCTTGCTTGCTGCAAGGTCTGAGTTCAATCCCCAGTTGTGCAAGTGGTCGGGCCAGGCCCTGGTGGTTAAGGACGAACCTCTCGCCAGTTTCCAAGACAAGTTCACCCGTAGTGATGGGTCATATCATGTTACCTTTTAAGATGATGACGAGCCTTAATCACCCGAGTTATTGAGGTGTGAGCTACAGCTGGGTAATTAGCTCCACGTGGTGTCACTAACGAGGGCATTTCGTAATGGAGTAATTAGTAAAGCTTAGGAAGCTGTTGTGTATAGAGATTAGTGATAATATATAAATTAACATAAGTATCTTGAGCTAGTGTTATAATCAGTGACACTTGTATGTTAAGTTCCTGTTAGTTAATCGGATTTATTAAAGCATGTAATATGGAATGACTAAATATCAGACCTAGAAGCGTGACGGAACTCTAGCTAGGTACAGTATCTAGGTTTGTGTGAGTGTTAATATGGCCTCCACCCCCTCCCTCTCACTGAGGCCTGGCCTCCACCACTCCCTCTCACTGAGGCCTGGCTTCCACCACTCCCTCTCACTGAGGCCTGGCCTCCACCCCCCTCCCTCTCACTGAGGCCTGGCCTCCACCCCCCACACCCTCTCACTGAGGCCTGGCCTCCACACCCCCCCCCCACACACACCCTCTCACATACACAAAATCTTTGGTTAGGTTTATACATTCGATTTAAAAATACTCGTTTGTAACACGAGTCAATATTAAAGTGGTTGTTAGGTTTACTAGTAAGGTGATTAGCCATATTGTGTAAGACAATACGACTGTCTTGAAAGATCGCCAAGGGAAACCTCTTAGGTGTTTCTTCCACGAATACTGTGTTGCTTATTGAGGATAAGTTCCTGACAGGTAGCGCGGAGCACGACTGGCCTGTGTTGCTTGTTCCCTTTGGCTCCTTGTTTGTCTTGAGTTTGTACTGGTAGCACCTTTACGGGCTGTCAAGTGTTGAGCGCTATCTGTACCAGAAGTGCTGAGCATATGTAAGATTGATCAGGTGAGCTGTTGTGAGAAGCACCAGTGTTCGTGAGCATGTTTATCGGGTGGTGGGGGTGTGTGGGGTCAATGCTGACCCCGCTTGGGGTCACTGGTGGGGGGGGGGTGGCCATGCTGACCCCACCTGGGGTCACTGGTGGAGGTGTGTGGCCATGCTCACCCCACCTGGGGTCACTGGTGGAGGTGTGTGGCCATGCTGACCCCACCTGGGGTCGCTGGTGGAGGCCTTGATGCGGGAGCTGGCAAGAATGGTGGTGGTGGAGATAGCAGTGATGGCGGCCCCGGTAGCCGTAGATGGGTCGTGGTGATCGCGTCGTGGTGGGCGTCGGAGGGCGGTATAGTGGTGATTAGCGATAACAGGATGGGATTGTGGTGATTGGTTATGACAGGCTGGAATTATG